>NC_077234.1:182619229-182774229 GCF_027887165.1 Monodelphis domestica | reverse complement strand
GAATTATGGCTGTTACTGTAAAGTTATCTTTTGAAATTGTGCACATTAGAGATAGCAATGATGCATGATGGACTGGCCATGTTGTCCAAACGCCAAACAAACGTTTGCCTAAAAGACGATTTTGTGGAAAACTCACATAAAGGTCAGAAGTGATACAAGGATTTTCTAAAGTTCTCCTCTGAAGAACTCTGTTGTTGATTGGGAGGCACTGGTACAGGACCAACCAGCATGGCATGCCCACATCAAAGATGGAACTGCACTCTATGAATAAAGCAGAACTGCAGTAGCTCAAAAGAATCATGAGGACAAATTTAGAGAATCTCCACCCCGAATGTTCATAGGAGCTATTTGTGCCCAACCTGAGCTTTCCCAGCTTATATTGGTCTAATTAGCCACAGTTGGACAAACTATACATTGATCCCAACATAGTGATGTTATTTTTGTCCCCTTAGAGTATAAAGGACAAAACCAACCAATGCAGACAGTAGGCAAGTCAACAAACATTTATGAAGTGCCTACTATGTGCTAGATAATTTGCTAATCACTGGGAAAATAAAGTTAGTCCCAAGGTCACAGATTAGGAGGAGAGAAGCACTTAGTAAATATGAATCTGATGGTTATTCTGTCGGAAGTATAAACAGTACTTGGTCCAATTAATTAGTTTGCCAATACAGAATTATTGCTTATAGAAAGAGTCAAGGAGCTGGCCTGAAAACTACAAGAAGTTCAATCCTCCTTAAATTCTTTTTGGTCCCAGACGATGAAGGGAAGAACAGGGATAGAAAATCACAATGAGGCAAATGTATATTTAATAATGAAAGGGAAAAAAAAAACTTCCTAATAATTACAGCTGTCCAAAAGTGTAATGTAGGTTCTTAAAAGGTAGTAGATTGGCGGACCAGAAATCATTAAGTTTAAAGCTAAATTACTACTTTTCAAGCATGTTCTAGTGGGGGTTCCTATTTGATGTGGGTCAAAAAAATCCTTTGAACTATAAATTCTATGATTCTCTCAGTCTCTCAGGTACTGGGATCTATCTGATCTTTCCCATAAAAAAAACATATCTAGCAATTTAGACACCATGGGCAAGGAGTACAAAATACATCTGGAGCAAATAGCATAAAATACTCAAATAAACTTTTAAATTCAAATAAAGTAGAAGAATTGAGAGAGGTGAGGAAGGCAGAAAGGAAGCACAATATCTAATAGTTTCTTTAAGTTAACTAATAATTCTCCTAAATTTTTTTCTTTATTTTATTCCAGTAACAAATTTATACATAAGTTTTCCAAGATTACATGATTCATGTTGTCTCCTTCCCCTTTTCCTTTCCCCCTCCCAGAGTTAACAAGCCATTCTGCTGGATTATACATGTATTATCACTCAAAACCTGCTTCCATAGAATTCATTTTTGTAAGACAATAATCTTATAAAACCAAAACCCCAAATCATATACCCAAATAAACAAATGATAAATCATATGCTTTCTTCTGCATTTCTTATCTCATAGTTCTTTCTCCAGATGTGGATAGCATCCTTTATTATAAGACCCTCAGAATTGTCCTAGATCGTTGCATTGCTATTAGTAGCAAAGTCTAATTACATTTGATAGTCTCACGATGTATTAGTTACTATGTATTATGGTCTCCTGGTTCTGCTTATTTCAAATTGCATCAGTTCATGGAGGTCTTTCCATTAACTAATAATTTTTCTAAGTTTGCCTTCTTCTCAACTTCTAAATCACTTCAATTAATGCATCCTCAAAGTTCCAATGCCCTGGACAAAGCACCAGAGGCTCCAGTCCAGTTATGGCTCTGATTCTTATAGGACTTTGGCTTTTTTAACTTGTATAATAGCAATTTGCCTTTCCTTCCCCCTTTCGTCTTCCCACCCTCCCCCTCCCCAAAAACCCTACATGATGTATTTATATACATATTACATTTTATATGCTTATGTATACATTTATATACATATAACTACTCAAATCAATCTGCCAAGCAAACCTGAAATACGGGCACACAGAGTCAGACATAAAGGAACAAAAATGAAATATATTATTCCCCTACTAAATTAAATACTCCTTAAGAACTAAATCTATATTTTTTCTCTCTCCAGTTCTTTGCACAGAATAGGTACAAGTTTTATCAAAGGAGCATCCAATCTGTTGCACTGTGGTATTTCCCTTAGAGTTGGGCATATGTGCTTTGTCTCTATGGAAAGGTGAATATAATCTGGTCCCTTGCTAAAGAATACATGTGGTATGTTGTAGAATTGTGATGGTGAATCTATGGCACACATGCTAAAGAGTGCCGGAGGAGGTTGCTCCCCTCCCCCTTTCTAGGGGCACCTGAGGACATTTCTCACATGACCTACCCCTCTGCCCAGCAATCCAATGAGAGCACTTCCTCCCTCTCTTATGTGGGGTAAGGTGGAGTGTTCATATGCTGCATGAGGGTTGCAGTTTGGGCACTTGGTCTCTAAAGGGTTCACCATCACAGGCCTAGAAGATGCCAGGCATTCCCTTTAGGCATATATTCCTTTCCATAGAGGCAAAATACATGCCCAACTCCATAGGCCAGAAGTCTGAATAAATCAGTTGAGTGGACTTGAACAGAAGCCATCCCATCTTAAGAGAATGCAAAGATATTGATAGCTACAGATACATATGTGTGTATTAGTAGTAGTCTCTCAGTAACTGAGGATGACAATTGTCTTTGTGTGTTTTGGTGCACAAAGACACCTGTGCATGAAGATTTAAGTGGAAAAGTCAATGCACAGAGACAGTCCCACTCTCTCGGCGTTGAAAGCCTGGATTCAGTGGCACAAAAAGTCGGTACACCTGGAGACTTCCTCAGCTGCATTGGATGGCCATGTTGTCCTTTGTGCTCCAACACGCCCTAAGCACTCCTCAGTGCTTTGCTGCGTCGCCATCTCAGCCGTTGAACCTTCTTGTTGGTTTCTTCCACCTGTTCCGCCAAAGCAGTCTTCACATGCTGGGTGAGCAAAGCCCTGGTTCACCAGGGGTTGATGACCCGATGGCTACCCTCACAAGGTTTAGCCGGGCTGTTGAAGCCGTTGCCTGTGGTGTGGCCGCTGCCGCATGCTATCAGCTACTGGGAGCCACAAGTGAGAGCTGGGTGTCAGGTGAGGGTCAGAGGCTGGAGAGCTGCTCTAGAAGGGCACGACAAGCCCTCCATACCAGAGATATTACCCCTCCCTGAACACCCCATACAGCTCAGGGAGGGGTAGTATCTCTGGTATGGAGGGCTTGTCGTGCCCTCTTAGGGCAGCTCTCCAGCCTCTGACCCTCAGTTGACACCCAGCTCTCACTTATGTGTGTATATATGGAGATATACCATTGTCCCTCATTACATCGTGGTTCATTTATTGCAACTTCATTGTATCATGGGTTTCTTGTTTTAAATCTTATTCTGTATCACAGAGTTTTTGCTATCTCATGAGATTTTGTGACAATTACTTAGGTCTAAGAGCATAGAAAGTGTTTAAGAGCATATGGAGTGTTTATAAGAGTGTGGGAAAGGTTTATAGGAGAGAAGAAAGTGTTTATAAAGCCTTAAAATATATATAAATAATAAAATAAATATAATGCCACTACTTTGTGGATTTTCACCTATCACAGGGGTCTCTGGAACATAACTCCCACAATAGGTGAGGGATCACTGTATATGTACGTGTGTGTATATGGATATATTTCGTATGTATAGCACATTTACATTTTTTTTCATTTTGAGGTTTAACATACTCTTAAGTATAAATCATGCCAACCCATGTGCTTTCCCTATATACTACAATGTCTTGTTGTGCATTATTCATTGCATAGCCAGAGGCTTCATTATGGAATCCTTGCAATAAAATAAAAGTTCAGGTATTTTTAGAGGATAGTGATATAATCTGTTGCATGAGATATGAGGAGGATATTGTCAGAGAAGAGAGCAAAGAGAGAGAATACTCAGGGGAACTACTAGGTCTTTGCCCCAGGACACAAGACAGGGACCTGTGCTTCCTAGGCACAGAGATCCAGACTAGTCCCAAGCCCATTTATTTAAGGCCAAAGAAATTACTAATGCACAATTCCATTGAACCAACAATCAAATACCATTTCTCTTACATCCTGCTGGGAAATTCAGAAAGCCTTAAAAGCATAAATAAAAATCTATTTCCATTCCAGAAACATTAATTAAGTCCCTACTTAATGTTAACCACTACACTGGGTGCTAGATAGGGAGACAACCTTTCATTTGGAAGGAAGGAAGGAAGGAAGGAAGGAAGGAAGGAAGGAAGGAAGGAAGGAAGGAAGGAAGGAAGGAAGGAAGGAAGGAAGGAAGGAAGGAAGGAAGGAAGGAAGGAAGGAATGGAGGGAGGGAGAGAAGGGAGGGAGGGAGGGAGGAAGGAAGGGAGGGAGGGAGGGAGGAAGGAAGGAAGGAAGGAAGGAAGGAAGGAAGGAAGGAAGGAAGGAAGGAAGGAAGGAAGGAAGGAAGGAAGGAAGGAAGGAAGAAAGGAAGGAAGGAAGGAAGGAAGGAAGGAAGGAAGGAAGGAAGAAAAGATATGTTTGCTCCAATTTTTTAGTTTGCCACTAGAGAGGATCACTGCCTGTAGAGTCAAGAATTGGCCTAAAAGCTACAAGAAATCCAACCTTCTTTAAACTCTATTTTGGTACCAGAGGTCAGAAAGGGGCCAGAATGTCACAATGAGACCAATCTATGCTTAATGACAGAGTATTAATCTGGCTAGTTCATAGCAAGCTCACTTGCTAAATACATTTAAAATATAATTTGATCTATTGCTGGTTGACCCAACTTTTCATAAAGTGAGGTAACCCCATACCACATTCTATTGGGAGGCTACAAAAGGGTATTTCTTTGTAGTTCATCTGAACCACACCAGCACTTTTGCTGAAACAACATACAGATGTGTGTGAATGGGGGGGGGGCATGGTTTGGAGGGTTGGGGGGAAAGAAGGGGTAAGGAAATTGTATTGTTTCAATCACCCAATTTTGCAGTGGGCAAATCATGGCCTATCGCTGCAGTAATTAATCCCATATTTTTGTAGTTGAAGTAACAATACTCATTTCAGGATAGAGTTAGAGTAAGGAGAGCCTATCTATATCTGTAAATGAATGATATCATTATTTTGGGAAATGAAAGTTTAAGCTCTGTAAAACATACAATCCCATGGAGATCTCAGCAGAGGAACTTGTACGTGCAGGTGTTCACTGTGATAAGGTACGTTACCATTTATCTGTGTACTTGCAGACAAATATTAACATAGTCATGAATTAAGCTTTTAATCCCTTTTATTATAAATTGAATATCTTTATTTTAACAAACATCAACAATGCACATGATTGTGCTCCACACTATTCATTCCTATTCCCCACAGTGTACCATTACATGATACGCCATAATACACGTGTTAATATAATGGCAAGCATCTGCTTGAGTATTCCATAGTATATTTAATTCTTTTTTCTCCCTCAAAACAAAGAGCCCATTTCACAAAGGCACTTTTTTATATAGGAAAGGCTACTATGGCTGGGTTTCATGCCTGAGAAGTGAAGGAACATGCTACATGGGCATTCAGCATTTTTTAAGAAGCAAGGTTTTATTCATTTGAAACATTGAAGGAAGCACAGACAATGCCAGGATCATAAAGGGAAAAGTCAAGTGGACAGGTTCCACTTTAGTGATGGCCAGATATGGCATCCATATTAGAATTGTCTGACTTTGGAAAGATGTCCACAGAAGTCCTATCATAAGACATGTCACCATTATCCAAAGTACCCTAACGATAGAGATGGAGTGTGAAAGGAAGGAAACATGGCCAAAAACTTAATGGAGGAGACCATTTTAGAGCATAAGCATAGTTGTAGAACTTGAGAAGAGAAGGAGAATTTAGAGAAAGGAGTACAATCTTATTTATAAGTGGGCAAAATGAAGACTACAATGGTAAAGTAATTTCTTTAAGAACACACAGCTGGATGACATCACTGGAACTAGAACAGAGAAATCCTTGGGTCCAGTATCTGATGTTCTTGTTACTAAACTATCTACTTCATAATTAATTCTTAGATTTTTTTCCTTTAAGTGTATATTACAGGATCATAAGAAATACATAGTTCTTCTTTCAACATACCCACACACAAAAATTATGGAGAAAATTAAGCAGGAGGGAATAGTATGTTATTTTGTCTTATAACATATTACAGCTGCCAATCACTTCCCACAACAGTGGAAAATAACAATGGCATAAGGCTAGTAGGTGACCTAATAAATAGGACAGATGGTTTAAAGAAACTGCATGGTACACGCAAGTGGAAACACTGAACATGTAAAGGGAGACTGCTACAAAAAGACTATCTGGGGTCATTGCAGGGTAAGCTATATAGCAAGAGGAGGGAAGTAGCTGGTTAATTAAAATGGGAAGTTTCTCTGCCAGATCACTAGTTGGGACCTATGTTGGGCTTGGGTTTGCCAAAGATAAGTACTCTTTTCCTAGATCCACAGGGCTAATGCCTGGAAATCAAGAGCTAACTAAGCTTCAAAACCTCATGGAAGACATGAGCTCTACCATTGAGTCCATCCCATATTAAAGCAATTGTAGTGATTTAAAGAAGGATTGCTTTGTATTTTAAGAGAAGCAACAACATCAACAACAGGACAGCAGGGAAAGCAGAAACAACCATCCATAATCTCTATCCTAGTCCAAACATTTGACCCAAGGGCTTGAAAATTTAGGATTATGAGAACTGAGGCAAAAGTAGAAGAAAAGCGAGGAACAAGTAAATAAATCACTACAGAAAAGCTCCTCTTTGCTGTTTCTGGCATTATAACTATTAAAAATACTTTATTTTCCCTCACATTGAAATGTTATTCCTACAGTTAATATTATTAAACCAATATTTTTATGCAAACATTGAAAAACTACCATTCCAACTATATTACCCAGAGAAACAGCCACAGCCATCAAAAAGTAATGCTGAAAATATACTCTACCTAAGCAGAAAGAAATGAAGATGGCTTGTAGCTCATGGTTTGTTTTAAAAGCTGTATATCCAGTTTAAACAATTCAGAGTAATCTTCATTATCCCCAAAAAGCCTTTTGATTGTTTTACTCTTTCAAATGCTACCTATTTAAATAATTTTTCTAGCTTTACATATAGCATCTATGTTATTAGCTCCAAAAAGTGTTTGGATGAAGTCTCAAATGCAATCCTCAAGGCACTGCAATTTACAGAAAGGCTATCATTGTCATAACAACTTCTTTATCCTACAACACATCAGTGCTCACAGAATATCATGCGGGAAAACAAATCCCATGAAAGCAAACACAGCCACAGGCAACACAAATGGAGAACACTCCGCCACTTCTTAAGCAGTATTCTTCAGAGAGAGATTTTCTGACTTTCCACAGTGTATAAATCAGTAAATAATTTTTTTTTTATTAATCAAAAGGACAGAAACTTAGGTAATTCAAGGCTAATGATTTCTGAGTCTTTCTTCTAGGTCATAAACTGCAAACCAGTTCAGATCCCCTGGCAAATTGTGTCTCCAGCAAAAGGTTTTTGGCAAAGCCTTAAAAGGCCTCATCTATCAGTCAGAATGTTGAAATAGTACCTACTAGGTGCAAAAACACTATACTTGTCATAAGGGAAAACAAAGAAATGGAATAGAGACCCTGCCCTTTGGAAGTTGACTATCTAGCTAGTCAAAGCTGATAATGTCACTGATATCTCTGGGCTTTACAAGCTTAGCACTCAAGAAGACAATTATTTCCTTTTGGGTATCTTATTTGAAGTAAGGTAATTCTGCCACCAACTGAGCCATGGTACCTTGACCCTAGTATTGGTTGATGTAAATAGTCAAGTTTTAGTCTTGGGAATCACTGAGAAAGACATGAGCATGCTTTCCTACTCACCTTGAAAATTAAAATAGAACTATTTTAAAAAATGAAACTTGGTAGAGTTTTTGTACAGATGGTTGAATAAAACAATATAAACACATGATATTTCTATTTTTTAAATGGATGGTGCGTTTAAGTACCTATATTAATAATCCTTAACTCTTATTTTTGACTGATCTAAATGTTTATTTTTAGGTTTGAGTATTAAAACATTTATTTTTAATCTATCCTAGTTTTTTTAAGTTGGAACCAGATCCCTTCTGGAATGAATAGGAACTTTTAAAACGCCTGTTGAATTGAATTGAATTAAATTATATTCAGCAACAAGAAGTTAGCTATCAAAAGCTCTTAAAGAAGCCTGTAGTCAATTTTCTGGCTGTTTGATGTAGCTATTTCAGCTTAAAGCATCAGTTCTATTATTACAACTGCTAAAGTAATTCCTCAAAAGTTCTTTAAGAACCATTTTATCTACTTTCATGAGCAGAAGTGAGAAGAAAATAAAAAATTACAGTTGTATGATATTTTGGGGGGATATGAAACACAATAATCATGTTCATTCTCTATCGTGATCTATAGATCATCATAGATATCAATGGATGTACATTTTACATTTATAGATCTAGATTGATATCTATAGATATAAAAATATTTGATCTTAACTCCAAACTTTCCCCTTTCTTTTGTAATTAATTATATTAATAGAGATGTGACCTAATTATATTAATGGAGAATTAAGTCTCAGCATAATTTTCTTGGCAAGAAGAAAATTTGACAAAGAGGTGAAGCTTCAAAAAACACATACCAAAAAGTCTTTTCTAAAAGTACTTAAGTCTCCTTCAGAATAAAATGTAAAAATTAACAATATTCTTAAAAATAAAAATCTGAAGTGGATTCCACTTCAAGTATACACATTAGATCTCACTACCTTTTAATTATTCTGAATTTTGACCTCTAGGACTGTCTTCTCCTGGAATATCATCTCATTTTTCTCCCTACCAATTGGTACATCCCTTCCCTTTTATATTTATGCACAAAACTTTTTTCCATAAGAACTTTCCCTAAGCATTTATGAGTTGTGGGAGAAATGTAATAGTTTGCATCATATATTTCATTTTGACATTTTAAATATAACTTCCTAGGGTAGCTGTTGGTGCATTAGATAGAGTACAAGCCTGAAGTCAGGAAGACCTAAGCTCAAATCTCATCTCAGACACTTACAAACTATATTATCACTTTGGGCAAGTCATTTAACCCTGTTAGCCTCAGTTTCCTCATCTGTCAAATGAGCTATAAAAAGAAATGACAAATCAGTCCACTGTCTTTGCCAGAAAAACCCCAAATGGGGTTACAAAGACTTGGACACAATTGAATCAACTCAAAAAAAAAACCCAGTATAGCCTCTTCATAAGCCTTTTATTACATTACCTTCAATATTTATCCCCAATAACTGCCGCCATGTTCCTTGCTAAGGTACCTGGTCCACTGCTCAACATAAAACACATTCTGTTGTCTCAAAATACCTACTACTTCAATATGCCAAGTATAAAATATACTTAGCACTTATTCTAAAATAGGGATTTGAATAAGATTATTCTTTGAAACATTCTTTTATGGCCTATATAATTAATTTTACATTTATTATAAATTTTAAGTTGCCTCACTAATAAAGGGAAGTATAGTAGACTGATAATCCAAAATCATGCAATAATCATTTATATTTGAAGCCTTAAAGGATTATATGACTTGGCAGAAATGTAAATAAATGGAAAAGAAGAGAGTTAATATTTAAAATTATGCCCAACTCAACTAATTTGTATTCATTGTCTACATACAAGCTGCAAGTGAGTTCTGCATTCAGGGGAATGTTGGGTATCAGGGCAAATGTGAAATGGACTCAATTTTTCCCATAAATAATTTATAATTTGAATAATTCATATATTGACCATTGAAGCTTTATTTTAGAAATGTCTAACTTACCTTGGTTCCTGCAAATAAAGTAAAAAACATTATAATTAACTCCATTTTGACCATGTTAAATTGTAGTCCAACATATTTTTTTTAAAACCCTTAACTTCCATCTTGGAGTCAATACTGTGTATTGCCTTCAAGGCAGAAGAGTGGTAAGGGCTAGGCAATGAGGGTCAAGTGACTTACCCAGGGTCACACAGCTGGGAAGTGTCTGAGGTCAGATTTGAAACTAGGACCTCCCATCTCTAGGCCTGGCTCTCAATCCACTGAGCTACCCAGCTGCCCCCTCAACACATTTCTAAAAGAAATTTGTCAAGCCAAATGACAATTACTCACCTAGGAAGAGAATCTCTCTTTTCTTATATGGGATTTCTAATCTTATTTTTGTTTTGACAAGACAAGAATCAATAGTTGAAATCTCTCTCTTTCTCTGTGTGTGTGTGTGTGTGTGTGTGTGTGTGTCTGTTTCTGTCTCAGTCTCCCTCCCAAATATTTTCACACATACACACTTTCAGAATCACAAGCTTTAGAGATATTTCTGTTCTTAATAATAATAATAATAACTGACAAGTAGAATTCACTTAAAAGTTTGTAAAGCTCTTGACAATGTGTTGTCATATTTGAGATTCATAACTCCCTTAGAACAAAGTACTATCATCGCCCTTTTACAGATTAGGAAAGTATAAGAAATTGATTTATCATACATGGCTATCAAGTGTCAGAAGCCAGATTCTAATTCAGGTCTCACTGAGTTCTAGTATAACACTGGTCCGGGTTGTCTCAAAAACACAGCACCATGCCAAACTGCTTTGAATTCAACATTATAAATGAAAATATAATTCTCCATTCAGAACTTAGGTTCATCTATACTCAATCCAATAAACATTTAGTTAATTGCCTACTATTAAGGTGCTCTATCAAGCAATAGAGGTATAATGGTGGAAGGAAATCTACTATCAATGACTTTACCTATATGATTTCTGCCATTTTAGGGATTGTATAAACAGAGATTTTGAACCTTAGACTTCATTCCCCAGAAGTCCTTTGTATTTCCCAGAATTCCCTATAATCTCTCCTGTGTCTCCACATTGGTGAGGTCACATTATTGGTATTTAACTAACAGTAATACCTCCCATGCTCTCTCTTCTGGCATAATGTAGCATCAGCAGTGACAGTGGTAAAGTGGGGATGGCTGAAATGGCTAACCAGCCATGGGCACATGGTTTTATTTTGTATCTTCTTTATTCCTTGATTTCTAATGATCCTTAATAAACCTCATAAAATATGATATTCTTATTATTTGAGATATAAATTTAATTTTACAGGATGAAAATGAAGTTAACCAGTATCATGCAGCCATGCCATGTTCCTCAATACACACACTGTGATACAGCTCAACAAAATGATGTTTCCATAAATCATTCCATAAATAAAGTCTAGATGTGATAGATATCTAGCTATGGCCATGGAAAGATGTCTATGGTATAATGGAAAGAATTGTGAATTAGGAATATGGAGATGAGTTCTAGTTTTGCCTCTTCTACTTAGTGGTCTTGGCCTCTCTCTGTCTCTGACTAAATAGAAATAGCTTTCTCTACTTTATGAGAAAAACTTCTATCATTTAAATCCCTTCAATATTTTTTTCATCCTACTCTTTCCATATCATATAACATTCTTCTTCATACTATATTTCTGTCCAACTGGCCTATTCATCATTTCTCATAGACAACACTCTAGCTCAGTCTCAGTGCCTTCGCATCAGCTCCATCTGAATGTACTACTTTTTCAACATTGTTTCTTAGAATCCCTGGCTTCCTTCAAAGCTTAGTTCATATACCAATTCCTGTATTTTTTCTTCCTGATCTCCCCTCCTCTCCTCCAACTGCTAATTGGTGGTTATACCTCCCAAATTTCTCCCCAATCCCTGCCAAATCACTATAAATATAGCTAGCCATTTGTGTGCTGTGATCTAAGGAATAGCCCTCCTCTCAATTCCTACAAATTTACACATACTACCCACCAAAAATATCTCCTCCACATTAACTAAAGTTCCACCATAAAGAGGATCAAAATAAAAATGAAACAATCGCTATTTTCAAGGAGCATATATTCTATTAGGAATACAAGTTATGCATAGATAAGTATATTTAGATGGTTAAATATGGAAGACAGCCAAGGTCATCCTCTGTATTCCAGGCCACTGGACTTCAATGACTTTACAAGAATGAATAAGGCTGACAATTTTTGCCTCACTTAAATCCGATTCATGAACAAGTCAAAACATCGTCCCATCATGTTATTAGTTCTCTTGGAGAAAATACAAAACAAAACAAAACAAAACAAAGGATAAACCACAACAAAATAAATATAAGCAAGTTAGAAGGTATTAACAATGGTGGGTGATCAAGAAAAACATGATATGAACAGATTATGTTGCATTATGAAGAAAATGAGGGATCCTATGAGGCAGAAATAAGAGAGTGCATCGCAGTCATGAGGAACAGTGAATACAAAAATTAAAAGGCAGAAGATGAAGTGTTATGTGTGAAGAAAAAAATGACAGTTTAACTGGCCTATAGGGTTCTAGAAAGGGAGTCATATATAATGAAGCTCACAGTTGTCCCCCCTCAAGAAAGGCACAAGGTAGATGGAAAAGATAAACCCTGTAGATAAAATACAAATAGCCAACTGTGAGCAAATATAAATTCTTTTTCTTTGTAAAAAGTTTTAAGTACCAAGCCTTTGCAATGCACTGTCTCTACAAGCCAGCAAAGAGCACACAAAAGGGCTGAAAGAATACAATGTAGGTCAAGAAGTAGCCCAGAAAAAAATCATGAGGTTACAGCAAGAATGACATCATTGAAGATTAGGTACTAATTTGGAATTGATAAAAAAAATGTTTAAGCCAGTGCCAAGGGAATGAATGAATTAGTCAAATGCTAGATCAAGGAGTTCAGAGATGCTATAAAAGGGAATCATTATAGTTTTCTGAATGAACTCAAAAGTCATGTGGTGGAATTTTTTTTAAGAAAGATTATCCTGACAGAAAAGTGAAAGATGGGATGGAATGGGGAAAAATCTAGAGGAAGAAAGGAAAGAAAGAAAGTTAAAATGGCAGTCCATGCATGATGTGATGTGAGCTTGGAAAAGGGTAATGGTTCTGGATATGGTCAAGTCCACGAAATGCTACAAAGGAGAATTTGACAAGATTTGTTGAGTAATAGAATATGGGGGACAGTGGGGCATAAGAATACAATATTATTCTAAAGTTGCAGAACTGGCAAAGCAGGTAGATAGTAGAGTTGTTGATAGCCATGATGAAGTTGAGAGATAAAGGATAAGTTGGGACAAATGGCTAAGTCCATTTTTAATATGTTGAATCTGATGCATTTATAGGTTGCTAAAGGTTCCTTTCTTTCTGTGTAACAGTAAGACATCTCAGTCAAGGTTCATTAACTACATGACCTTGGAAAAATCACACAATCCCAGAATCATATAGTTGGAAGGGATCTTGGGGGTCATATTGTCTAACCTATACACAAAGCAGAAGCATACAATACACTACCTGTCAAATATTTTATAACTCAAACAATATGCCTTTAAAAAAGGAAAAAACCTTTACCTTCTGTCTTAGAATTGACACTGAGTACTGGTTCTCAGGCAGAAGATAAGTAAAGGCTAGGCAATTGGAGTTAAGAGACTTGCCCAAGGTCATACAGCTATTATCTGAGGCCATATTTGAACCCAGAACTTTATGTCTCCAGGCCTAATTCTCTATCCATTAAGCCATCTAGATACTCCAGCAATATACGTTTTTTCTATCCAATTTGGTTTTGCATAGTAGATATCTAATTCATTCTATTTTAAGAAATTATAAATTTTGCTGAAGAAGTTTTATAGTAGTTCTAATGGCTCAAGCCTTTAGTATGATGTCATTTGTGTCTATGAACATTTGAAGACCATCAATAAAGAATCATTTTTATGTTGAGATTCCATGTAACACACTCATTATGATATTGGTAAAAATTTTAGGTGTGCATAAAGTCTTCCTGTTTTATGGTTTACCTAATAATTATTAGGTCATTGAATACCATTATCTCTGTGGTTTTACTTATTAGAGAATCTTTTACAGATGTGATATATCCATTAAATAAATCTAATTAGAGGAGAATCTTTAAATTTACTCCCAAATATTTTTTTAAAATAACTGAAAAAAGGTATACCTGAATTTTATATTTTCTGAGCCTTTGTTACATAACTTTAATGATGTGGCATAATGTAGAATTCTCTGTGAAAGAGTATGTTTTATTTTCATATTTTTACTTATGATACAGTTAATGATTATATCTTCAAGATTTGTATAGATGTGAAAAAGTAAGCATGCAGTCAATAGCTGCTAAAATATTTTTAAATGCCTTGTGTTTTGCTTTCAAAATTAAACCCCTCTGTGTTCTTTCATATTGGGGAGAAGTGGAATTTTCTCCTCTTTAGACATTTTGAAAATTGATACTGGTTGTCTTTAAAATTTTACTCTATTCAAAATGGCTTTTTCTGGATATATTTGGTCAATATATTTATCATCCAATTTATAACATTATTCTTATAAAACTAATCACTCCTCTTGACACTGTTTGCCTAGTTGTCTTATTATGGCAATAATAAGCAAAATACTTGGAAAAGTTTCAAGTGCTAACTAAATGTAGATATTATTATTATTACATTACTATATTCATGTGTGCAATAAAATAGGACCTAGAACATACCTCTGGAGACTCCTCACCCAAAACACTCCAAAATCCCTTAGCGATAATAGTGAAGAGAGGGAGCAACTTGGGCAGGGTGGCACAATGAGTCCACCTAATCAATTAATAAATATCAACACATATATCATATCTTGTCCATAGGTAAAGTTTGTTTAGAGTTCATAATTCCAATTTTTTTACTTTATTCGGTATACCCACTTACTGATTTCTCTGAGTGCCTTAGAGATTAACTTAGAGAATTCACTGTAATTTCCCTGTAGTCAAAACTACTTCTCAATCTTAAAACGTGTAATTAGTAGCATTCACAAATCTTTAAGAGAATAAAGTAATGGACATTTCATATATGGTTGGAATGACTCACAAAAAGAAAATAAATGCATTTTCCCACATGTTGCAGCTCACCAACAGCCACTAATCTCTGCAATAGCATTCAAAAAGCCTTTGAAGAGAGAATGTCCTAATGCTTACATTGAGTCCTATTTCTCATTTTAATAAACCATAAGTTGCTTGAGGTGAGGAGTTATTCCTTTGATGTCTTTGTATTCCCAATGCAGGTACTCAGAAAGGCAATGGCAGGTGAGCATCAAATGAATAAGGCATATCAGATTATATTTTATAACTAGTATAGTCTTGAGAAACAAAATAATATAGTTCAGAGATTTTAAAACAGGAGTCCATGGGACTCCTAAAGGATCCATAGTTATATATATATATAATATATATATACATACACATATATATATAATGAGGTAGAAAAAATTGAAAAATATATCTTTATCTTTATTTTCACTTATGTCTAACTGAAATTAAATGTTTCATTCATTGTTGAAGATAAGTCACAAAGATTGTTCTTCAAAGAGGTACAAGACTTTATCAAACTGCTAGAATCCATGACCCAAACATTTGAAAATCCCTATTGGAATGGGAAAGCACCAAATTTCAGAGTCAGAAGAACTAAGGATGTGTCACAGACTCATTAGGCAAGGCACAATCTCCTTGTGCCTCAGTTTCCCATCTATTTTTTCTTATTCAGTCTTCCCAATCCTGTCTGACTCCTCATTTAGGGTTTTCTTGGCAAAGATACTAGACTGTTCTGCCATTTCCTTTTCCTCCTCATTTGATATATGAGGAAACTAAGGCAAACAGGGCTGGTTTACTAGCCCTGTTTACTTACTAGTATCACACAACTGAGGTGCAATTTGAACTCAAGAAGATGAGTCTTCCTGACTTCAAGCAGAGCAGTCTATCCGCTGTGCCACCTAGCTTGCCTTCCCTGTCAGTATGATGCTATTTTTACCATCTCTCAGATACTGTAGCTGTAAGTAAACTACTTTGTTAACTTTGGATACGTGTGTATCTGTCTGTGCATATACAGAAATGTGAACTAGTAAGAAGGGCAGATATTTCTCTGGAGGGTCGATGGAAACTGTAATCCACACCCATCCAATCAGCATCAGTACTCCCGGACCTGCCCATGCCCTAGTGGCAGGATTGGGTCCATTGGCAGACAGTCTCAGTGTAAAGCCTGCTAGATGAGCTGAGCTTGCTGGCTTGATTATTCTACTTGACTCTCCATGCATCTCAGCTCTAGTCAATGGAGCAGCATCACCTTAAAGCCTACCTGCAACCATCTCCTCAGAACTCAAAGCCACAGTCTCAACTTCAAGCACTGAAACAGCCCCCCAAAAGGCAGGGACTGTACTTGGCTGGCCTTTAAAAAACAAAATAAGGCCTTTGGGCTATGCTCACATTAAACCTACAACTGTGCCCTCAGCAAATTAAAATCAATTGAAATCAATTTAGCTGGGATAAAAAGTCTCCCTCCCGGCTGCAGCTCATCTGGTGTGCTAACAGCTCCCAGTGATGAAACAGGTGCTTGTAAATTAATTAGCCTACTGAAACACACCTTAAAATGAATTTCCCAGAACACCCTGGCAGTGAGCCATCCTGGTCCCAGGAGCTGATCAGCGTTCTGTAAATATTGAGATTTGATAAAGTAAACGCTCCTCTGGCAGCAGATGGTTTGGAATGCTCTGTTGACACTGCCTGAGATTACTTGGATATGAAGACTTTGCTTCTCATCGGCCTCCTCTGGGAGCCACTGGAGGACTTGATCCCCTCTCCAGCTATTTGCCTTCTAATTGAAAATCCTTATTCCCAGATGGAGCCTAATGCTGCTGCTTGAGGCATCTCGCTTGGCGCTGCTTGACTGTTGATACATGGGTAATTGCTTTCAGTAATGCAGGTTAAATGTGACATTTAGTGCTTAATAAAAATTATCAAGGCCAAAGCCGTTTATCATTCTTACACTTTGGGCTGTCAGTTCTAAGGGAATTCTCAATTCATTTGAATTCTTGGGAAAGAGACAGGCAATTCCCTTGCAAAGACACTGGCAGGGAAAGACACTGGTGGGGAAAGACACTGGTGGCTGGGCTGGTGGGTTTTCTAGGTACTTTTAAAAGATTTGTTTGTTAACAAGAAACATTTCAAATGAACCTATCGAATATTGGCACTTTTCCTCCTTTGTATTTAGCATGTCGCCCAATCATATATAATCAGCTGCTGTTGTGTACACAGAGCACTTAAAAACAGATGCATAGAGCTGCACCTTCTGTGTGTGACTGGAAGTTGAAAGTTACTCCCCTTGGGGAGAAGAAAGAAAGAAACTTGAAGGGAAAAAGACCTGTGTTTGCAGCAGTTGAGCTGGGCCTCAAACTGTTTTAAATTAAGAGGGGGAGAAAGTGTTGGTTAGCACGGGAGGTTGAGGTTCCTCACTATAGTCGGTTTCTTCAACAATGGCAGTAATTCAAGACCTGGCACCTAGGAGAATCCCCTCCCTGCAAATACAGTACCCCAAAATAGAGCCCGCTTATGCCGCCTTCGAATTATGAAATGCATGGTAGTGTGCCGTTCCTAACTACTCATCACTAGTTCCTGAGAGAGAGGCAGAGAGGAAGAAAGAATGGAGGACAGACTGTGAGCTTTGGGTCTTAAAAAGGAAGAAAATTCTATGATGATTCCTTTGTTTCTCAAATTATGATTTGTTTCTTCCATTATTTTATTGTCACACAAAGCACACTTCCATATTGGTCATTGCCGTAAGAGCACGCTCAAACAAAAGCAAAACCCCCAAATAAAACCAAATATACACTGATAGCAAAGCCGACTCCAACTATTCTTTGGAGGTGGATAGCATTCCTCATCATGATGGTGATTCTTAATCATATTTTTCTGGCAATACACACCCTGCTTATGCAGTCACACACATATTACTCCTCCTGACACAGGTTGAGTTTAGCTATAAATATTGCTGTTATTTTTCAGTGAATTAAATTTCATTTCTTTTCGAGAGTTCTGTAAATCAGTTGAGGTCAATGTATGCACTGTGCCAAAACCAAACTGAAGACAATGAAATAGAGCAGAGTCAGTCAATCTATGGCACTTGTGCCACTGAATGACATCTAGGGCAATTGTTGGTAGGCACCAATGACCTCACCATGTAATCTACTCCCTCCCTTTCTCTCTCCTTTTCATGCTTTCCCTACCCCTATTTTCTCTTACCCTTGTCCATTTAATTTTTCCCACTATATTTTCCTCTCCTTAATTATATCACACTCATTTCCCCCATTTTGTTATATCACACTACCATTAATAGAGCCCATAAACACAGCATGGCAGATAACAAATCTTCAAATGGGTGATACCAAACTACAGAAAGATGGATTTGACAATGGGGCTTTCTTGGTTGCTTCAACAGAGCCAGAAATGGCTCTGAGGACTCTGTACTATTCTCTTTGAAATGAAGTAGTTACAAAATAGGTCCTTACTACACTGTTCATACAAGATAGACTAGAACTTTTTGGCATAAGCAAAAAATAAAATGGATTTCTTAACTATGGTTACTACTTGTCATTCAGAATCTCAAGTAAGTTGTTAAAATGCTACCATTTACTTCAAAGGAAAGGGTGATGCCTCACAAAGTTACATATGGTGGTCCTTATTCAAAAGAGACATCCTATTGTTATTCTGATCCAAATTTTTCGCATTACCTAGGGAATATTTTTCTTAGACCCAAGGTCCACAATGACTTAAAATGACTTTGAGCAAAAGGCTTAAGAGATTGATATGAATCTAAAGTTAATTCCCAACTTCTGAGTTAACATGACTGCAGTTTAGATGCAGGACTCTTCATCTTCTCATCACCTACCAACATAGATTACCTCAAAAGGCCAAAAAAAAAAAAACAAATTCAGATAAACAAAGGGTCTCCACAATAAGGAGCAACAGTGAAGGTATGTGGGATTTAGGCATTTCCATACTATAAGGGGGTGAAATAGCTCCCACCAAAACTGAACCTTATCAACCTTCCCCCACCCCACTTACAGAGCCAGAGTCAAAGCCAGTGTGGTACAATCAGCAGGCAAGTGAGAGGCACCTCTAGACCTCTAGATCCTTGACAGCTAAGACCACCAGGGACCTACCCCTGAGAGCAGCTAGACCTGAGACCCCAGCAGACCAAAGAGCACAGACCTTGGTCACAGAGGTACTACAGAGAGGGACAGCACATAGTAGAAGCTATGGATATAGGAAA
Organism: Monodelphis domestica; assembly: GCF_027887165.1. Taxonomy (NCBI): domain Eukaryota; kingdom Metazoa; phylum Chordata; class Mammalia; order Didelphimorphia; family Didelphidae; genus Monodelphis; species Monodelphis domestica. Next base: position 182,754,988 of record NC_077234.1, on the reverse strand, counting down.
GGGTGGCCTCAGGCAAAAACTCTTCTCCTTAGCTCCATACACAGAGAGCCTGCCCTCCTCACTCAGACTCCTGACTGGAAAGGGAAGGAAAAACCAGCTTAGCAATGGCAAACAATGCCCAGAAAATAAAACTTCCAACTCCCAAGAAGATCAAGAAGAAGACTTTGACCCAAGATAAATTTTATGGAGAAAAAAATCCAGATTACAGAGGAAACAGCAGAGGACAACAAACAACTAAATGCATCCAAACTTTCCCAAAAAAAGGAAATTGATCACAAACTCTTGAAGAATTTAAATCTGAGATTTTGAAGAATTGAAGGAGTTTTGGCAAGAAAAGTTGGAAATAAAAGAAAATAAGTTGAAAAGACAATAACTCCCAGTTGGAGAAAGAAGCCCAGAAATCAAATGAAATGATGAATAAATTAGAGAACACATTTAAATAGCTGGAAGCCTTGAAAAGAAGGATAGACCAAGATGAAAAGGAAAACCAAAAGATTATAGCGGAAAACCAGGCTTGAAAGACCAGAATTGGGCAGTTGGAAGCCAATGATCTTTGAGAACAGCAAGAATTAATAAAGCAAAATCAAAAGATTGACAAAATAGAAGGAATCATGAAATATCTCACTGAGAATATGACTGATCATGAAAACTGGTCTAGAAGAGACAATTTGAGAATCATTGGTCTACCTGAAAATGCAGAAATAAACAGAAATCTTGATATCACACTACAAGAAATTATCCAAGAAAATTGCCCTGATATCCTTGAACAAGAGGGCAAAATAGACATTGAAAGAGTTCATAGAACACCCTCTACACTAAATCCTCAAAAGACAACCCCAGGAATATAACTGCCAAATTCAAGAGCTTCCAACCTAAGGAGAAATTTTTACAAGAAGCCAGAAAGAGACAGTCCAGATATCAAGGAGCACCAATCAGGATTACACAGTGTAAAGATTAAAATTTATTAAAATTTAGGGAAGACTGAGGCAGGTAGAAATTAGTTTCTCTCTGCAAGGAGTATTATATTTTTTAGAGGTTTATTGAAGATTAAGGATTAAAGAAAAGACAGGATAAGAAAAACGTGCCTAGGCCAGAGGCCTAGACAAGACCTCACCTACATTATGGAAAGAGCCACGTCTGCCCCAAAACAGAAGTCCAAAAGAGAGAGAGCTCAAAAGCCTCTGCAATCAGCTTAAGTACCTTCTCAATCTCTCCCACCTCAGAATTCCATGAGATTACAAAGCATTTTGGGGAAGTGGAGCAAGGACTTGTGGGGATTGAAGTCCAGAGTTCAAATCTCAATTTTACATTCCCCTGTTTGATCCTCTGGGAAGAAGTCCTTCCCCCAAAGGATCATAAAAACATAATCAATTTAAAGATGACAATAATTTGAGGATAAAAAAAAAACCAATAATTGCTGAACGCATTGACAAAAAGCCAGTTAGGGGGCAGTCCCCTTTGGCATGAAAGTATACATACAAATAAATGTTCAATCAACCACACCCAAAGTTCATTTTTGTGCAGCTTGTGGTCTAGAGGGTTCTTCATAGTGGCTTCTCCAACAGTTCAGTTCTGGATTCAGAAAGGTAGCATCTTCTTTACCTAAAATTCTTCTCAAAAGGAATTTAAACTTTGCAATTTAAATAATAATATTACATTCCCCCTGTTAAGAGGGTGATTAAAAAAAACAGGATCACTTAGGGATGCATGGCTGAGGTATGAAGTATATGAATCAATTGGCAAGAGATATTAAAAGGATATCAGAAAAATCCAAAGAAAAAAAGAAAAAACTCTGGATGAAAATATAGACTAGCAAAGTATTATGTGAAAAAATTCTAAGTAAAAAGAAAAATAAATCTACAACAGGTCCTTGAATCAGGGCCCAATTAAAATGATCTAAGCAATGATGCATTTACCCAGTCAATAGCCAGGACTACAGAATACCACACTATGAGAGGCAGAAAAGGGGACCAGATTATAGGAGCCAAGGTTTTGGGGATACTCATCTGTATTTTCAGAGTGAGTGTGGACACAAGGAAAGCCTATGTCTTAACACATGTTAAACATAGTAACCTCGAGTCTTCACACTAGGTTCAAGACCTTTGTATTGGCCTAGAAGTGCATCAATCCATCCTAGATTGGCTTTTCTTTGGCTCTGTGCAGTGGCTCTTGTGTGTATATCTTGTCCTGGAATCAGACAGAATCATTAAGCAAAGTCCCATAATTTATTTAAATAATTAGTGGTATCATTTTTATAGTCACAAGCTTTTTAGGGCATGCATTAGCAAATGTATCTTACACTTGTAGTACTGAAAAATCAAAAGTTTAAAGAAAATCTTAATGCTGGTGACATGTGCTCCAAATATAAAAGGAGAGAAAAAATAAAAAATAAAATTTATTAAAATTTAGGGAAGACTGAGGCAGGTAGAAATTAGTTTCTCTCTGCAAGGAGTATTATATTTTTTAGAGGTTTATTGAAGATTAAGGATTAAAGAAAAGACAGGATAAGAAAAACGTGCCTAGGCCAGAGGCCTAGACAAGACCTCACCTACATTATGGAAAGAGCCACGTCTGCCCCAAACAGAAGTCCAAAAGAGAGAGAGCTCAAAAGCCTCTGCAATCAGCTTAAGTACCTTCTCGATCTCGCCCACCTCAGAATTCCGTGAGATTACAAAGCATTTTGGGGAAGTGGAGCAAGGACTTGTGGGGATTGAAGTCCAGAGTTCAAATCTCAATTTTACAACAGGATCTGGCAGCTTCCACACTAGAGGACCATAAGGCTTAGAATATGATATTCAGAAAGTCAAGAGAATAGGGTCTTCAATGAAGGATAACCTACCCATCAAAACTGACTATATACTTCCAGGAAAAAGTATGGGTATTCAACAAAATGGAATATTTCCAAGTATTTGTAAAGAATAGCCAGAACTAAATGGAAAATTTGATATCCAAACACAAAACAAAAAATAAGAGAAACATGAAAAGGTAAATAACAAAGAGAGGGGAAAGAAAAAATAGTTTTTATTTAATTTTTCTTCTTTAAAGACTTCAATAAGATAAAATTGCTTATATTGATTTATGGAAAATATTATTTGTAACTCTCAAAAATTATATTCACTATTATAGTAATTAGAAGAAACATTAATAGGTAGAGAATGGGGTAATAAGTAGTCTAAGATGATATCTTATAAAAAAGAAAAGGGAAGAAATAGAAGATGGCACCAAGAGAAACTAGAAGGAATAAGATAAATGGGACAATCTATATCACACAAAAAGGCACATGGGAAGGGGAGGGGAAGAATACAGAAGAAGAGGGAGAGAGTGATAATGGGAAATACTTAAATCTTACTCTCAGTGGAATCAGTTCTGAGAGGCAAGATCATCTAGATACCTTGGGGTATCAAATTCTATCTTACCCTACAGGGAAAGTGAGAAGGGAAAAAACAAAGGGGGCAAGTGGGATGGGGAGTACAAAAAGGGAGGGAAAGAGAGGGGAAAGGTAATTTAATAGACCCTAAAAATAATAAGAAGGGGAAAAGGGAGGGGGAAGAAAGGGAAGTAAAATAAGGGTGGGGGTTAGGGGGACTTATTAAAAGCAAACCACTGGTTTAAAAGGAAATAGTGAAAGAAAAAAGAGCAGATCTAGTAGAGGATATCAAAATGTTGGGGAATACAGAGGTGGCAATCATAACTCTGAATGTGAATGGGCTGAACACATCCATAAAAAGAAAGTAAATAGCAGAGTGGATTAGAAACCAAAAACCTTCCATATGTTGTCTACAAGAAAAACACATGAGGCAGAGAGACACTCACAGGGTAAGGATTAAGGGTTGGAGCAAAACCTATTGGGCTTCAAATAAGAAAAAGAAGGCTGGAGTTGCAATCATGATATCTGACAAAGCCAAAGTAAAAATAGACCTGATTAAAAGAGAGGGAATGTAATTACATCCTGATAAAAGACAGTATAGACAACGAGGAAATATCAGTACTCAACATATATACCCCAAACGGTATAACATCCAAATTTCTAAAGGAGAAACTAGTGGAGCTGAAGGATGAAATAAATAATAAAACTACGCTAGTGGGAGACCTCAACCTTCCTCTATCAGATCTAGATAAATCAAACCAAAAAAAAAAAGAAATAGGTAAGAGATGTGAATGAAATTTTAGAAAAATTAGAGTTAATACATATGTAGAAAAAAAATAAATAGGGACTAAAAGGAATACACCTTCTTTCAGCAGCACATGGTACATTCACAAAGATTGATCATGTATTAGGGCACAAAAACATGGCAAAAAAGATAATGAATATAACCTTTTCAGATCATAATGCAATAAAAATAACAATTAGTAAGGATACATGGAGAGGCAAATCAAAAATTAATTGTAAATTAAATAATATGATTCTCCGTAACTTGTTAAAGAATAAATCTTAGAAACAATTAATAATTTTATTGAAGAAAATGACAATGATGAGACATCTTTTCAAGGTCTATGGGATGTAGCCAAAGCAGTACTCAGGGTAAATTTATATCCTTGAGTTCACATATTAACAAATTAGGGAGGGCAGAGGTCAATGAATTGGGCATGCAAATTAAAAAACTTGAAAGTGAACAAATTAAAAATCCTCAGAAGAAAACTAAATTAGAGATCTTAGGAGCAATTAATAAAATAAAAAGTCAAAGAACTATTAATTTATAAAGAAGACTAAAAGCTGGTAGTTTGAAAAAAATCAAATGAAATTGACAAAGTACTTGTCAATCTAATTTTAAAAAAAAGAAGAAAATCAAATTAACAGTATCCAAGATGAAAAGGGAGACCTCACCTCTAATGAAGAGGAAATTAAAGCCATCATTAAAAATTATTATGCCCAATTATATGGCAATAAATATGGCAATCTAGGTGATATGGATGAATATTTACAAAAATACAAATTGTTTACATTAACAGAAGAAGAAATAGAATACTTAAATAACCCCATATCAGAAAAAGCAATTGAACAAGCCATCAAAGAACTCCCTAAGAAAAAATCCCTAGGGTCTGATGGATTCACAAATGAATCCTATCAAACGTTCAAAGAGCAACTAATCCCAATATTATACAAATGATTTGACATAATTTGCAAAGAAGGAGTTCTACCAAATTCCTTTTATAACAAAAATAAGATACTGATTCAAAAGCCAGGCAGGTCAAAAACAGAGAGAGAAACCTGGAGACCAATCTCCTTAATGAACATAAATGCAAAAATCTTAAAAAGTAAACTAGCAAAAAAATTCCAGCAAGTGATCACGAGAGTTATTCATTATGATCATGTTGGATTTATACCAGGAATGCAAGGATGGTTCAATATTAGGAAAACCATCCACATAATTAACCATCTCAACAAGCACACCAACAAAAACCACACAATTACCTCAATAGATACAGAAAAAGCCTTTGATAAAATACAACACTCATTTATATTAAAACACTAGAAAGCATAGGAATAGAAGGGCCTTTCCTAAAAATAATAAACAGTATATATCTAAAACCATCAGCAAACATCATCTGCAATGGGGACAAACTAGAAGCCTTCCCAGTAAGATCAGGAGTGAAACAAGGATGCCCATTATCACCTCTATTATTTAACATTGTACTAGAAACACTAGCAGTAGCAATTAGAGAAGAAAAAGAAAATGAAGGTATTAAAATAGGCAATGAGGAGACCAAACTATCACTCTTTGCAGATGATATGATGATCTACTTAAATAATCCTAGAGAATCAACTAAAAAGCTAGTGGAAATTATCAACAACTTTAGCAAAGTTGCAGGATACAAAATAAATCCACATAAATCATTAGCATTTCTATATATTTCCAACATATCTCAGCAGCAAGAGTTAGAAATAGAAATTCCATTCAAAACTACCCTAGACAATATAAAATAGTTAGGAATCTACCTGCCAAGACAAACACAGGAACTATATGAACACAACTACAAAATACTTTCCACACAATTAAAACAATATCTAAATAACTGGAAAAACATTAATTGTTCATGGGTAGGATGAGCTAACATAATAAAAATGACCATCCTACCCAAACTAATTACTTATTTAGTGCCATATCCATGAAACTACTAAAAAAATTTCACTGAATTAGAAAAAACCATAACTAAGTTCATTTGGAAGAACAAAAGATCAAAGATATCCAAGGAAATAATGGAAAAAAATGTGAAGGAAAGTGGTCTAGCAGTACCAGAGCTCAAAATTTACTATAAAACAGTGGTCATAAAAACAATATGGCACTGGCTAAGAGACAGGAGAGAAGATCAGTAGAATAGACTTGGCATAAGTGACCTCAGCAAGATAGTCTGATAAACCCAAAGATCCCAGTTTGGGGGACAAAAATCCACTATTTGACAAAAACTGCAGAAGAAAATTGGAAAACAGTATGGAAGATATTAAGTTTATATCAACTTCTCACACCCTACACCAAGATAAACTTAGAATGGGTGAATGACTTGAATATAAAGAAGGAAACTATATGTAAATTAGGTGAACACAGACTAGTATACTTCTCAGATCTATGGGAAATGAAAGATTTTAAGAACAAGCAAGATAGAAAAAACTACAAAATGTAAAATAAATAATTTTGATTATATTCATTTAAAAAGGTTTTATACAAGCAAAACCAAGGCAACCAAAATTAGAAGGGAAGCAAGAAATTGGGAAAAAATCTTTATAACAAAAAACTCTGACAAAGGTCTAATTACTCAAATTTATAAGGAGCTAAATCAATTGTTCAAAAAATCAAGCCATTCCCCAGTTGATAAATGGGCAAGGGACATGAATAGGCAATTTTCAGATAACGAAATCAAAACACTTGAAAAAGTGTTCTAAATCTCTTACAATTAGAGAAATACAAAACAAAACAACCCTGAGGTATCTCCTCACACCTAGCAGATTGACTAACATGATAGTCATGATAACATGATAGCAAAGGAAAGTGATAAATGTTGGAGGAGATGTGGTAAAATTGGGACATTAATTCATTGCTGGTGGACTTGTGAACTGATCCAGCCATTCTGAAAGGCAATTTGGAACTATGCCCAAAGGGTGCTAAAAGACTGCCTTCCCTATGATCCATCCATAGCACTGCTGGGTTTGTACCCCAAAGAGATAATAAGGAAAAAGATTTGTACAAAAATATTCATAGCCACATTCTTTGTGGTAGCAAAAGATTGGAAAATGAGGGGATGCACTTCAATTGGGGAATGGCTGCACAAATTGTGACATATGTTGGTGATGGAATACTATTGTGCTTAAAGAAATAATGAACTGGAGGAATTTCATGTGAACTAGAACAAATTCAAGTAATTGATTCAGAGTGAAAGGAGCAGAACCAGGAGAACATTGTACACAGAGACTGATACACTGTGGTACAATTAAATGTAATGAATTTTTCTACTAGTAGCAATGCAATGATCCAGAACACTTTGGAGGGACTTATGAGAAAGAACACTATTCATATTCAGAGGGAGAACTGTGGGAGTAGAAATACAGAACGAAAAACAACTGGGGATCACATGATTCAATGGGGCTATGATTGTGGATAGATTCTAAATGATCACAGTCTACCTTATATTATAAACTACTTGAAAGCAATGAAAGTATCATTTTTCTTTTGCCTTGGTATTCCTAAGACTTAAGTGGCTAGTACATAGTAAATGCTTAGGAAGCATTTGTTGAATTTAAGATTGAAAACCAATGTTAGTTTCAAGAAAGACTCAGGAAGACTAGTTAAATGTTACCTGGATTTTACTATGAAGCTGAAAATATCAAGATAAAAATATGACAGTCTAATCTTTTTGCTGCTCCTCTTCTATCACCTTCACCCTCTACTAAGCCATTTTCCTTTCTATCCCTTAATTCCAGCCTTGAATCACTGCATAAAATACCAAATGAGCCACTGTGTGAAATACAGAGAAATCACGACAAATGTCCATAGTCTAGGGCTATAATTCAATATATCAATCAGAGCCAAGTCTAGTAGTAACCCACTGCTTATGTGATACCTTAGAATTATCTATCATTTCTCCAGTGGCCAATACATAGGGTTGGTAGATCTTTGAACTCATATTATGAAGGAAGAATGAAAGTCTCTCTCTCTCTCTCTCTCTCTCTCTCTCTCTCTCTCTCTCTCTCTCTCTCTCTCTCTCTCTCTCTCTCTCTCTCTCTCTTCCTCTGTGTGTGTGTGTGTATGTATACAAGTATTTACAAAATTATGACTCATTGGAAGCAGAAAGCAAGACCATTACCCACAATTTTATACCTAATTCCAGTTTCAAGTATGGGGCAAACACAGAAACAGAGTTTTGTCCCTACCAAAAAAAATAGAGAAAGTCAGTATAATACTGCAAGTATAAATGCAGGGTGACCTAAACTTTTTTTGTTTTTGTTGTCAAAAGGATTTTGTCTTTGTCTCTTTTTTTTTCAACCTAAACTTTTAAGGCCTAAAAAGAGGAGCAGCAGTGGAATGCTTCTTCTAGAATGTGACAGCCTGAAATCATGGGAATTGTATATTTCTGCAAAACATTAGATCCCTGTTGGTGAGTCTTATCGGAGGAAGAGGAAAAAAGGAGAAAAAAAACAAAATATTTTTTCTATGCTATAAACTATATTTAATATATTTATATATTATATAATTTCTCAAGGCCTTGATGATTAAATAATCAAAAGCCAGGGCTCTCTGCCACCAGCTTCACATTTGCCAAAAATGGAAAGACTAACTAGGTACTAGGGTCATATGAGTCTTTGGAATTCTTTCTGATTAATTTCAAGGACATGATTTAAAGCTTGATTATCATAATGGACAATCATAAGTGTTCTGTTTCACTGGGTGTTCTTTTTTCCAAGTTAACATCATCCTTCAAGTCATGCACATCCCCCAACTGCCCACACTAGATGAAAATAGTATGACCAGTCTTATACATATGTGAACAGATAGAAGAAACCTTCCATGATTTAGCTTATATAAATTATATATATATATATATATATATATATATATATATATATATATAAATTTAGCTTATATAAATTAGAGCATCTCTTTGCTGTAGAATCCCTTGAGGATTCTCAATCTGAGATCTATGGACTAAAAAAAATCTTTCTTTATTAACTATGTTTCAATTTGGTCTTCATTGTAGTCCTATATGTTCTGTTTTATGCACATTATTCTAAAAAGTTCTCATAGCTAACACCAGATTGCCAAAAAAGATCCATGACATATAAAGATCAAAAACCCTTGCCTTTGCCCTTAGCTACTCAGCCCATACTATATTAGTATATACTAATTATCCCATTGCTTTATGAAGGTTCCTAAGTCACTTCTTGTTTGGAGCAGCCATTTCCCTTAAATAGTCAGACAAAAATTTTCTCTTCAGTGTCTTGTGTGTCCCCCACCCCAATATGCTTAGTTAAAGCAGGGCTTTTTCTTCTGTAGCTCAGACTACTGCAGTTTCTGTACCTGAAAATGAAATACTGGGATATGGATAGAAACTGTCATTATACCACACCAAACACAGCCCTAAGTTTACACTGGCATCTTCCGGTTTTCTTTTTGACTTCTTGTCTCAAATTTGATGTCTGCATTTTCCTTAAATTACAAAGCAAATGTGATGAGAGATTGCTTGCTGGATACTTTCCTTTCAACAATCTCTTTCCCTCCTCCCTTTTTTCCACCCTTTTTTGCAAGAATACTGTGTATCAGCAACCCCTCTGGGGAAAATAACTTTTAAAAAAACTGCATAGTGGATGTTAAATGACTTAATGGATAATAAAGTGTCTTGTGCTTCTGGGACTGCTATTTAAAGACCAACCTGACATTTTATGTAAAATGAACACCCGTTTTGTATAATCTTGGGGCCTCACCCAGCCTTTCTGCCAAATTTGCTATTTATGGGGAGATGCACGTCTTCAGAACAGGTCATATACACACTTCTGGGATTCACGAAGGCAGCCCTTCACAAGAAATTAACTCTCTTGCCTACCCCAAAGGAGTTATTCTGGAAAGAGAGAGGGTTTCTTTTATCCCAGAGAGGTAATCTAAAGTTTAAGAGAAGAATGCCTGGGAAAATCCCAGTTAATTTCCATGATATTTGGTCTCCAAGTTAGGGATGAGGATTCTATGTCTTTTTCTTGGTGGAACAAAATAATGCCACTTCCGAGGTCAGAGAAATGAAAGTAAATCGACAGGAACTTATGAAAGGCACAACTCCTAAACTGGGAGCTTGAGGAGGTGGAGGAGAAGGAAAGAAAAGTAAAAGGAAGTCTTCATGAATCTAAGACATGTGCACCATCAAAAAAAAGTATTCAGCCCTCCCTATGGTCTTTAAGTAGAAGTTAGGAGCATCTATCCTCCACACCTCTTGAACATGACAGTATGATACTAGTATGCTTACATCATGAATGAGACATAGGTAGTTGTTGAAGTATCTGAGTTTGACCATTATCAAATTGATTTACCATCTCAGGGAGAGGGGAGGAGCTGCAGGTGGGAGAGGGTTTGAAACTCAACATATTAGAAAATGAATGCCAAAAATTGTTTTCACATGCAACTAGGAAAAAATAAAGCATTCCTGGAGAACAACAACAAAAAGAAATTTGTGTTTGAAAATTTGGAAGAAGCATCGAAAAAATTGTCTACCTTGCTAAAAGGAAAAATCTCAAGAAGAAGATAAGAGTCTAAAAGTTCCTCAGATACTAGAAAAATAAGGATCTTGAAAAGCTGGCAGGGGGAATCAGTTATGGTTCCATGGCTATCCTGAGCCCCAGGCAGACATTCACCTGGGAGTAGCTGAAGGCTACTCTGCTTGTGAATGTGTACACATAGTTCAAGAAATGGCCACATTCATTAGTCTTTGGGGTCTAGGAATTTGAAGGCCCCTGTTAGAAAACCTAATGTTCTTTTTGAAAGTTAGCATTTTAATACATAAACCTTTTTACATAGATTAATTGACAAGGTTGTGTAGTTAGACACCTAACTTTGAGGAAGAAGCACAAGGGGACTGATGATGTTGGATGGCAGAAAGCAAGGACAGTTCCGAGACATGAGGCATTGCCATGGAGCAGTGATCTTGGTAAAGGTCCTGCAGTAATGGACCCTATGCATCCAGAGCACAGCATTATAAGGGCACTGGGCACTGCATTGTGATGGGGAATCCTGAAATGATGGGATATGGAAGATGTCCAAAGGAAAAGGAAAGAGCTCAAGCAGAGAACTTTCCCAGTTTCACAATGTTCTCTTAGGTTGTCCTAATATAGGTGTGCTCAGTATGAGAAAACTATCATTTGGCTTTAAACGCTAAACATTAGTGATGACAGCATTTACTGAACACCCACTTTGTATCCAGTTTTGAGTCTTATAAACATTATAAAGGTCTGAGGTGTGCCCATGTCAACTTCTTTCCAGAAGCTTGCAGTCTATATGAAGGAGGTCAAATAGAGGCAAAACAATTTTAAAAAGTAAGAGCTAAACTGTGTGGTGCAGAATATCAGGGCTAGAGGAGTGAAAAACTCTATGGTGACATGAATAAAGAACTAGCCTCAGAACCAAAGGACTTGAATCAAATCCAACTTTTGAGCCTTACTGGCTATGTGTATATCTTGGGTAAGTCACTTAATATCCTATTGCTTAAATTGGTCCTTTAAGTCTATAATTTGCAGAGAAGGTGCTGAGTCACATGGGTCTCAACCATGAGATCAATGTATTGGTGAAATCGCAAGTCTAGTCTCTATTTCTTTTTCCTATAGGATTAAAAAAAAAGATTTATATGCAGAAGAAACATTATAAACAATTTAGTTCAGTACTTTCATTTCACAGATGAAAAAATTGAGACCTAAAAAGGTGAAGGAACTTGCTAATCATCATAAGGTAGGAGAATCAATATTTGAACCCAAGACCTCCTACTTCAAAGTCATTAGATGGGTTTACAACAGTTTCATGAAAAATGTTTTACATTACTGCACATGTGAAATCTCCATTAGATTACGTGCTATCTTAGGGAGAGGGGAGGAGAGAATTTGGCTCAAATTCTTTAAAAGGTTAAAACATGTTTTTATATTTAATTGAAGAAAAATAAAATATTAAAAAATACACATTTTTAAAAATAGTTTCCTGAAGGTGGGGAAACTTGGCATAGATGGAACTTGAAGGATATATAAGATTTAGATAGCTTATGTTGATGGCTGTTCTTCATTTCTGAAGAGGACCAATGATATCACAGGATGACGTCTTACTTGAATTGAATTTAGATGGGGCAGAGTTGCACAAAGTCTTCAACATCATTCTCTTCTAGTCATTGAAGTTCAATAAAAAGCAAGACAAAAGTCAAGATGACTTTTTATGACCCAAGACACACTGGATGACCTTAGCATCTTCCAACGTCTGACCAAGCTCATGTATATCTCATCACCTGCTTTAGCCACTTCCATGGCCATTGGAACAAATTGTTCTCATCTGCCTATTCCACTGAAGAAAGTATTCATAAGCCTGGAGTAGACATCCATCTAACTTATGACCCATCAGTTACCTTTGCTTAGTTTATCTACCAAGACAGTTTTGCCCGAATGTGGCTCCTGTATATGCTACAGCTTTTTGGAGCCACAGATGAGAGTTGGCTGAGAGATGGACACCAAAGATAGATGAGCAGCCCTAAAAATATGTGATGGCTTGCTGAGATACCTCATAGTCAATGTCTAAATAGCTGGACAGAAAGCTAAGAGATGAGAAGGGGGTGATAGAATAAAGGGAAACAGGTAAGCAAGTATACAGAAGCAGAAGAGAATACTGCAAAGAGTGCTGGATTTGGTGTTAGAGACCTTGGATTCAAAATCTGATGAGCCACTTCAAACATGTGTGAATTTGTACAATTACTTAATATGACAGCGTCAATCTGCTATCTGTTAAGTAGGCAACTAAACCAAACCATGAAGGCTTCTTCTATCTCTAAATTTATGATTCTACATGGAAACAATAAAAAGAATAACAGTGAGAGAAAGGTTGGAGATCCTGTATTAAAGAAAGATAAAAGAGGGAATTTTTGTGCCACCTAGGGAAGCTTGGACCTTTGGTATGAGAGGGGTAAAAGAGAGGAGAACCCCCTTCTCAAAGCAGGGTTCAAGGAAGACAACAGATGTAAAGAGTTATCCATAGGATAATGAGGCACTAACAATTTTCAAGCAAAATCACTTAATTTCCATAGGATTCCATTTCCCTAACTTTGAAATTATAGTGTTAGACTAGATGACCAACAACACAGAAGAAAGTTTCTTTCCAGTTCCTAATCTATGATCATATAATATGAAATCAGAATAGAAGATATATTTAGCCACAGCATTTAGTACCAACTGATGCTAAGCAGGCTGATATGAAGTTTGCTGTAATCCTGAAAGTTAATATCTAAATCCTAAATAAGTGGCAGGTAGGTTGTGCAGTGGACAGAGCTCACAGCTTAGAGTTAGGAAAGGACATCATCCTGAGTTCAAATCTAGCCTCAGACACATACTAGTTGTCTAACAAGGGACAAGTCATTTAACCTTGTTTGCCTTAGTTCATCATTTATAAAATGAGCTGGAGAAAGAAATGACAAAATACTTTGTCAAGTTCCTTGAAAAATCTGAGGACAATTATATGTCCTGCTAGGTCTTCTCTTCATGTAAACTACCTTCACATGTCATGTTAGAAAGGCCCTTCCCCATCTTGCTTGCCTTTTTCTGGATACTCTTAATTTCTTATTATCCTTTGTAAAATGTGCTGCAAAACATAACACATCACCTGTGGTCTGATTATGGCTGAGTTTTCATCAGATTTTGTCAGCTTTTTTGCTTGCCATATCACACTACTGACTTATATGAGGCTTACTAAACTATCACGTCTTTTTTCATTGAACTATTGGTCTTTCTGGGCAGCTTAATGGTACAGAGTGCCAAGCCTGGAGTCAGGAAAACTTATCTTCCTGATTTCAAATCTTGCCTCAGACAACTGAGATGACTGAATAACAACATTGCTCTTTCTAAGATTTGTGACATTGATTTCTTTGAACCTAAATGTACAACTCTATTTTGCCAATTTCAAAATCAAAGCAGCATATGAAAGAAAGTATAGTAAGGTGTCTATGAATTTTACCTAAAGTGAAATGTAAAATTAAACTTTTGCAGAAACGGACTAAGTATACCAGTGAGTAAAAAAAAAAAAAAGAGTCTACATTTGGAGTCAGAGGACATGGTTTTGAATACAAGGTCAGCCCTTTATTGGCTCTATGATCTTAGGCAATTCATTCAACCCATCTGGAATTCAGATTCCCTTTGTAAAATAAAGAGGCTGGACTACAAGATCAGCTCAAAATCACTTGCCCAACAACAGTCTGGCCAATAGACAGGTCAGCAAAAAGGGATGGAGAAAAAAGGCAAGGAAAAAGCCACAGTATTCCAAACAGGCTAAATTGTCAAATGTTTAATACCTAAAAGATATCAGGATAGAAATAAATGAAACATGAAATTTGGCACTTCCTATTTCCTGTGCTTTTAGGTTTTCCTTAGAATTGGAAATTTTGAGGAATCTGAATAAGTACATCTGTGAAATACGTTCATCTTTTCTTACAGAAGAATGTAGCTCAAAGCTAGTATTAGTAAATAGGAGATGGGGGTAGTCCCTTCTTTTCCCAATATTTCAATGTGTCCTATAATGCAAATTTTATGAAATATATAGGATGGAATAATTGAAGGGACCTTGAGAGGTGTTTCATTCTTTTTCTTTTAAGAAAAATTAAACACCTTTTTTTCTAGGGTTTCTGAGTACTTGGGACAAAGCATTTTTTGAATTTCAGACAGGGAAATTGATGAACAGTGAGGTCAAGTGACTTTCCTATGATCACAGAAGCATGACAAAGTTGGTAATTGTATTCAAGATTCTTCACTCCTTTCATGCGAGAGTAGAGAGCAGCCACACAGGCTGGAAATCTCAGTCATCTTTGACTTTTACCTTACACACTCAATGCTGATGTACACCTAGGTACACACATACATTCCTATCCATTTCTGTCCATTGCATCTCACCAGTGTCTCTTATATCCATCTGTTTGCTCTTTTTCACATCCAATGCCATCCTAGATTAAGGCTCTCATTACTCCCCTTAGACTGCAATGCAACAGCCTCCTAAATGGCTTCCTCCCTACTTTCAATTTCAATCTACCAAACTATTCTCCACACAGCTACCAAAATAATCTTCCTAATACCCACTTTGGACTATGTCACTGTGTTACTCAAAAACATTCAAAAACTCCCAATTGCCTGTAAAATCAATTTTAAAATCCTTCCTCTGGCCTTCTGTAATTTAGTTCCAACTTACTCTTCCTTACTCTTCTTTTTTATGTAACCAAATTTTCCAACTAAGTTTAGAGCACTTTACATGCTGCTGCTTACGTATGAGTCCATTTTAGGGGGAATGCTGATGCAAAACTGCCTGCCTACTTGACTGATGGAGTTGGCACAGAGTTCTGGAGAAGAAAGACATTTGTTCTTCAAGAGAGACACATGTAATAGTTACAGCCTTGTGAAAACTGCAAAGAAAAAAGTTTTGACAAAATACAATACTCATTCTTATTTAAAAAATTAGAAAACAGAAACACCAACTATTCACTTAATTTCTCTACCTTTGGACGTGTCCCAAGTCTCAGTAATTTATAGTCTTCCTTTATGTGATGAATGTTTTCATTGACAGAAATCCAATACAGTGAGCAATAATCACACTATCCATTGGTCTTTCCATGATAGAGCTTGGCTGATTCACAAAAATGAGATGGCTTTGTGCAGTTGAATGAATTTTACATGGTAGCACTAGAAAGTTAGTAAATAAACATGGTTGGATGGGATGACTACTGTAGTACAATACAGCTTTTTTGGGAGTGCACTCTAATAAGTGAAAATAAAAATGATTTGTGATATGTCTACAGTGATGCTCTATTTTGGACTTTTCAGGGGTGGGGGATGGTGCAACTAGTATATGATTGGAAAGTTTTATGATGTTTATGGACTGGTTCACTTTGGTTCATGTTAGACAGGACAGGCTTGAGTTTTTCTAAATTTCATTGATAAGATCACATGAGTTTTCCTGAAAAGCATACCATAAAAATTACTTGAGAATAAAATTATTACAGAAAGGGAAAGAGTTCTTGTTCTGAGTGAATGATTAGGTTGGATTAAGCTTTGATACTGTGATATGTTCTACCTAACTGGAATCTGTATCCAACTGGTATTTACAACTTTTTGACTCAGCATTGTGTTACATTTCCAAGTACCACAGGTATTCAATTTCAAATAGGTATACAAAGTTTGTGTTCGTGGATCAAGTAATAAAACTGTTATTTTACCAATGATAAAAAAATTAGAAAACATAAGCAGAAGTAGATTTTTTTTTCTTTAAATGATAAGAAGCATCAACCAAAATCATTGGCAAGTATATATGTAAAGAGGATAAGCTAGAAGACTTACCAATAAGGTCAAGAGTGAAAAAAGGATGCCCATTATCACCAATATAATTTAATATCTCATTAGAAAATGAAGATAGCTAGGTTGCTCAGTGGATTGAGAGCCAGGCTTAAAGACTGGAATACTTGGGTTCAAATCTGGTCTCATACATTTCCTACGTTACTCTGGGCAAGTCATTTAACTCTAATTGCCTAGGCCAGTATTGACTCTTAAGATGGAAGGTAAGAGGATAGATAGATAGATAGATAGATAGATAGATAGATAGATAGACAGACAGATTATAGATACATAGATACATAGATAGAAATAGAAAAACTAGCAAAAGCAATAATTGAAGAAAAATTGAAGGAAACAGAATGAGCAAAGAGTTAATAAAACTATCCTCATTTTCAGACATGATCATATCATGATGATATATGTGGAAAATCCCAGAGATTCAACTAAAAAGTTAGTTGAAACTATCAATTATTTTAACAAAGTAACAGGATGTAAAATAAATCCACATGAATCATTGAAATTTCTATATATCACTAACAAAAGACCTGCAAGAAGAGGTAGAATACTAAATTTACTAAATATATAAAGAATAAAATACCTGGGAGTATAGCTTCCAAAACAAACCTAAGACATACATGAACTAAATTTTAAAACACTTTTCCCCCAAATAAAGTCAGATTTAAATAATTGGGGAAATATTCATTGTTCATGGGTGGACAGTGCCAATATAATTAAAATGACATTACTACTACTACAATTACTACCTAATTCTACTTATTCAATGCCATACCAATTAAATTATCAAAAAATTATTTTATTGAGCCAGAAAAAATAATCAAAAAATTCATCTGGAAGAACAAAAGATCAAGAATATCAAAAGAATTAATGAAAAATGCATGAGAAGGATGTCTAGCAGTAGCAGATTTTAAATTGTATTTATAAAACAGTGGTTTCAAAACTATTTGATACTGGCTAAGGAATAAAAAGGTAGATCATTGGAAGAGAACAGTCTATAGTAACCTTGCAGTTGACAAAATTAAAGATCAAAATTCTTTGCATAAGAATTCAGTATTTGGTAAAAATTGTTTGGAAATTTGGAAAGCAGTTTGGTAGAAATTGGGTATACCCCAAAATAAGATAAAATGGATGCATGACCTAGACAAAAAGGGAGATATCAAAAGCAAATGAGAACAGGGAATGTGTTACATATCTGATTTATGCGCAGGAGGAAAATGTATGAATAAACAAGTGAGAGTGCTTTGTGAGGTTGTACAAATAAAACTAATATAACCAAGTCTAAAAGAAAAGTAGAAAATTGGTGGACGGAGTAGAATTTACAGAGTTTCTCAGATAGAGATCTCATAAAATAGATGGAAAACAATTGAATTTGTACGAATATTAGCCATTTTTCAACTGATAAATGGTCCAAAAATATGAAGAGACAGTTTTTGGATAAAGAAATTGAAGCCATATATAATCAAATATAAAAATGCTCTAAATGATTTTTTATTAGAAAAGTAAAAATTAAAACAACTCTCAGATATAATCTCACACCTATCATGTTGGTTAAAATGATAAAAATGCAAAATGACAAATGTTGGAGAGGATATGGGAAAATGGGTACAATACTAATATAATATTGCTGGAACTATGAACTAATCCAACCATTTTGCAGAGTTATCTGAAATTATGTCCAAGAGTTATAAAACTATGCATACCCTTATACCCAGTTATACCACTGGTGAGCTTGTGTCAGAAGATGATCAGGGGAAAAGGAAAAGAATGATTATGTTATTTTTTTACATTAAAACCCTTACCTTCTGTCTTGGAACAGCATTTTCAAAAAGGAAAGCCAGCATAGACCCCTGCAATCACACTCAGAAGAACAAATTCTACCTTTTACCACATTTATTTAGGACACAGCCATCTGTGGGAGGGAAAATCATTTTCTTTCTTACCAGCAAATCAAAAACAAGTGGGGGAAAAAAAAAGAAAATTACTGGAGGTTGTTGCCCCAAGGGCATAGAAATTACAAATTGAAAAACACATACACAATTTTAAAGAAAAACAAAGCAACACAAAAAAACTACCTCAGATGTTTTTGTACCTCAGCACCTTGATCTCTTGTTTCCCTTTTAGATTTTGTATGCCTTGTAAACTGAGAGTTGGAGCATTAAAAAAAACTTTTAATAAAATTAAGTTGGAAAAAAATAGTCAGCCACCATGGAGGAGGTGACATACAGGTGTGTGCCAACCATTCTGAACATTCCTTGGCTAGCCAAGAGCTGATGGCCTTCTTCAGAGCAGACCTTGAAAATGTTTATTGAAAAAAAAGATTAAAATGAAAAAAAAGTGAAAGAAAGGATTAGCAATGTGTGTTAATAGGGCACAAACCATTAAGGTTTTCTGCACTAAAGGATCAACATGTTAATGGTTTATGTGAACTTGTCAGTGTGTCAGTAGACAGCAATGCCAGTTTCCTCTACTGCAAATGGTGTTCTGTGAAAAACAAAAACAAAAACAAGCAAAAAAATAAAGAAAAGAAAAGAAATATATCTAGCTAACAAGAAAAAAAAAAACTATGTATTGGTTTCAAGGCAGAAGAGCAATAAGAGCTAGGCAATGTGGGTTAAGTGACTTGCCCAGGGTCACACAGCTAGGAAGGTCTGAGGCCAGATTTGAACCCAATGTTTATGTTATAAAATATTTATGCCAGCTCTCTTTGTGGTAGCAAAGAACTGGAAATTGAGGGGGTATCACTAAATTGGGGTATGGTTAAACAAGTTGTGGCATATGATTGTGAGGAAATGTTATTGTACCATTAGAAATGATGAGCATTTGACTTACATGAATTTATGAAAAGCGAAGCAAGTAGAACCCCGAGTACATATATAGCCAGGAACATTTAAAGAATAATTTGTGAATACCTCTAGAGAAATAACTGATAAATAGAAACACAAATGACATAATTTACATATATATGAATATATATGTGTGTGTAGATAGATAGATAGATAGATAGATAGATAGATAGATAGATAGATAGATAGATCTATATATATTTTTTTTGTCAAAAATGCCTTTTCTAGTGCATGGAGGGAAGGAGGGGGACCTAGCAGTACCAGATCTTAAACTGTACTATAAAGCAGTGGTCATCAATACAATATGGTATTGGCTAAGAGACAGAAGGGAGGATCAATGGAATAGACTTGAGGTAAGTGACCTCAGCAAGACAGTCTATGATAAACACAAAGTTCCCAGCTTTGGGGACAAAAATCTACTATTTGATAAAAACTGCTGGGAAAATTGGAAATCAGTATGGGAGAAATTAGGTTTAGATCAACATCTCATACCCTACATCAAGATAAATTCAGAATGTATAAATGACTTAAATATAGAGAAAGAAATGATAAGTAAATTAGGTGAACATAGAATAGTGAACTGTCATATCTATGGGAAAGGAAACATGTGAAGACCAAGTAAGAGATAGAGAATATTACAAAGTATAAAATGAATAATTTTGATTACATTAAATTAAAAAGGTTTTATACAAACAAAATCAATGTAACCAAAATTAGAAGGGAAGCAACACATTGGGGGAAAAAATCTTTATAACAGAAATCTCTGCCAAAGGTCTAATTACTCAAATTTACAAGGAGTTAACTCAATTGTACAAAAAATCAAGCCATCCCCGAATTGATAAATGGCCAAAGGATATGAATAGGCAATTTTCAGATAAAGAAATCAAACTATCAATAAGCACATGGAAAAGTGTTTTAAATCTCTTATAATTAGAGAAATGTAAATCAAAACAACTCTGAGGTACAACCTCGCATATAGCAGATTGGCTAAAATGACAGCAAAGGAAAGTAATGAATGCTGGAGGGGATGTGGCAAAGTTGGGACATGAATGCATTGCTGGTGGAGTTGTAAACTGATCCAACCATTCTGGAGGGCAATTTGGAACTATGCCCTAAGGGCGATTAAAGACTGTCTGCCCTTTGATCCAGCCATAGCACTGCTGGGTCTGTACCCCAAAGAGATAATAGGGAAAAATATGTGTTCAAAAATATTTACAGCCGTGTTCCTCGTGGTAACAAAAAAATTGAAAACGTGGGGGTGTCCATTGAATGGGAAATAGCTGAATAAATTGTGGTATATGCTGGTGATGGAATATTATTGTAATAACAGGAATAAAGAAATGGAGGGATTCCATGTGAACTGGAAAGACCTCCAGGAATTGATGCAGATCTCACTTACAGTCCTGAACACTATGCAGTGGCTAATGCAGTAGTAGAAATTTAAGAAATTCTTACTGATTAATTTATTGATTTGGAGTTATTTATAAATTATTTTAGGATCCTATTATTTTATGATCTTCAGTTATATAGTATCACTCCAGGAATACTGGGATGAAAAGAAAGCTTTTGTGGCAATGAGAAGTTTGTGATCACTGACATTCAGAATTCATTTCCCAATGTTCTTTCGTCTTCCACTCACTTCTATGTCATGTCATGGCCCATTTGTTGCAACTCTCCAACGTTTATATATGGATATAAATGCATATTTATGTGTATAATCTTTGTCAGGCTGGGATCTAATTACAAGTAATATTCTAGGTGAAATGTGATTTTCATCATCTTATACACAAGAGGAATGGTTAAGCTTAATCTTTTTCACACTGCTATAGAATGCCTTGTATTTTATGTAATTAATGTACTAGAACCAACTGAATAAAAGCATTTGGAGAATGTTACAATCAATGGGAATCTTCTTGTTTATAATTTACCAGAATCATGGAAAGTGTCCCATATCAGATACTTGAAGGTTGGGCCTTTTTTGTTTTTGTCCTTATATTCCCAGCACCTACAATGGTACCTTCTAAATAATAGTGGTAAATTAATATTTATTTGAGTAGTGAAATCAAGTGAGGCCCAAAACAGGGTAATTCCTAATGTCTCTAGCACTGCATCTATCATCTTCCCTATTAAAATGTACCCTACCTAATTTTTATTCTATTTAGAAAATTCTTCTAGTCAAGTAGATATAAAGCTTAATATTTAAGAAAAGACCAGACCTGAACAAAAAATTTGATGCCCAAGCACAGAACTCAAGAGAATCATCAAAAGGTAATTTAAAAAGAGGGAAAGGCACATGAAAAAGTGTTCTAAATCTCTTATAATCAGAGAAATGCAAATCAAAACAACTCTGAGGTATCACCTCACACCTAGCAGATTGGCTAACATAACAGCAAAGGAAAGTAATGAATGCTGGAGGGGATGTGGCAAAGTAGGGACACTAATTCATTGCTGGTGGAGTTGTGAATTGATCCAACCATTCTGGAGGGCAATTTGGAACTATGCCCAAAGGGTGCTAAAAGTCTGTCTGCCCTTTGATCCAGCCATAGCACTGCTGGGTTTGTATCCCAAAGAGATAATAAGGAAAAAGACTTGCACAAGAATATTCATAGCTGCGCTCTTTGTGGTGGCAAAAAATTGGAAAATGAGGGGATGCCCTTTAATTGGGGAATGGCTGAGCAAATTGTGGTATATGTTGGTGATGGAATACTATTGCGCTCAAAGGAATAATAAAGTGGAGGAATTCCATGGAAACTGGAACAACCTCCAGGAATTGATGCAGAGTGAAAGGAGCAGAACCAGGAAAACATTGTACACAGAGACTGATACACTGTGGTACAATCAAATGTAATGGACTTCTCCATTAGTGGCAAGGCAGTGATCCTGAACAACCTGGAGGAATCTACAAAAAAAACCACTATCCACATCCAGAGGAAACACTGTGGGAGTAAAAACACCAAAGAAAAACAACTGCTTGAATACACGGGTTGAAGGGATGTGGTTGAGGATGTAGACTGTAAATGAACATCCTAGTGCAAACAACAACATGAAAATAGGTTCTGATCAAGGACACAAGTAATACCCAATGAAATTGCACATTGAATGTGATTATTGTAACGAAGGAATAATGTTCTAAATTGACTAAACAAACTAATTCAAATGGGAAAAAATAAAAAGAGGGAAAATAGGAAAAAAAACGTTTTTTTAAGAGACCCAATAAATAAAAATGATATGTATCCCTATAAGAAAAGAGGTTATTGGTAACTCTTAAAAATTGTTATTATCACCTGAGCACCTAGAAGATTTACACTGAGAGAGAACAGTGACAAACTATATGATGAAATAACAACACATAAATATGTCTATAGATATATGTATGAATAAATACATATATATGTGTGTATACATATATATACATACATACAACTGGAACTAAAAAAGAGTTTAATACTAAAAGAAATAGGAAAAGAAACAAAAGGGAGTAAATTTGTATGTCACAAAGAAGCTCATGGCAGGAGAGGAGAGAACATCAATTCACTGGAAGGGCAAAGAAGTTGGAGATAGGAAATACTTAACTCTTACGTGCATTGAAATTGACTCAAAGAAGGAAGAACAATCTAATCCACTGGGGCAGAGAATTGATTTGCACACTATAGGGAAGTATAAGGGTAACAAACAGACTGATGGGGAGAGAAGCAGTACAAGGGAGGGAGAGGGTGAGGGGGTAGTTTAAAAAGACTGTAAAGAAAATAAGGGGGGAATAATAAGGGGTTGGGATGGAAAGGGAAGTCAAATAAGGGTGGGAATTAGGGGGACTGATTAAAAATAAAACATTAGTGTAAAAGGAAATAGTGAAAGAAGAAAAGGCAGGACTAGGAGTAGAAATCAAAATGCTGGGAAATACACAGCTGGTAATCATAACTCTGATTGTGAATGGAATGGACTCACCTATAAAATGCAAGCCAATAGCAAAGTAGATTAGAATCCAAAAATCTGCCATATACTGTCTATAAGAAGCACACATGAGGAAGGTAGATATGCATAGGGTGAAAGTAAGAGGATGGAGGCAAAACTATTGGGCATCAACTGATAAAAAGAAGGCAGGAGTTGCAATCAGGATATCTGACAAAGCCAAAGTAAAAATAGATCCAGTTAAAACAGATAATGAAAGCAATTACATCCTGATAAAAAGAAGTATAGACAATGAGGAAATATCAGTATTCAACATGTATGCACCAAATGGCATAGCATCCAAATTTCTAAAGCAGAAACTAAGTTAGAAATAAATAGAAAAAGTATACTAGTGGGAGACCTAAACCTTCCTCTATCTAGATAAATCAAAACAAAAAATAAATAAGAAAGAGGTAAGAAAAGTGAATGAAATCTTAGAAAAAATAGAGTTAGTAGATATGCGGAGAAAAATAAATAGGGACAAAAAGGAATACACCTTTTCAGCAGCACATGGTACATTACAAAGATTGACCATGTATTATGGCATAAAAACATTGCAAACAAGTGCAAAAGGCCAGAAATAATAAATGCAACTTTCTCAGATCACAATTCAATGAAAATAATAATTAGTAGGGGTACATGGAGAGCCAAATCAAAAATTAATTGGAAATTAAACAATACAATTCTCCAAAATCAGTTAGTTAAAGAACAAATCATAGAAACAATTAATAACTTCATTGAAGAAAATGGCAATGATGAGACATCCTTTCAAAATCTATGGGATGCAGTCAAAGAAATACTCAGGGGGAAATTCATATACTTAAGTTCATATATTAACAAATTAGAGAGGGCAGAGGTCAATGAAGTGGGCATCCAAATTAAAAAAAACTAGAAAATGATCAAATTAAAAATCCTCAGATGAAAACTAAATTAGAGATCCTAAAAATCAAAGGAGAAATTAATAAAATTGAAAGTCAAAGAACTATTGATTTAATAAATAAGACTACAAGCTGGTACTTTGAAAAAAAACAAATAAAATAGAAAAAGTACTGGTCAATCTAATTTATAAAAGGAAAGAAAAAAAAAAACAAATTGACAGTATCCAAGATAAAAAGGGAGACATCACATCTAATGAAGTGAAAATTAAGGCCATCATTAAAATTATTATGCCCAATTATATGACAATAAGTATGGCAATCTAGGTGATGTGGATAAATATTTACAAAAATATATATTGCCTAGACTAAAATAGGAAGAAATAGACTACCTAAACAACCCCATATCAGAAAAAGAAATTGAACAAGCCATCAAAGAACTCCCTAAGTAAAAATCCCCAGGTCCAGATGGATTCACAAATGAATTCTATCAAACATTCAAAGAACAACTAATCCCAATATTATACAAATTATTCGATAGAATAAGCAAAGGAGTTCTATCTAATTCCATTTTACGACACAAATATGGTACTGATTCCAAAGCCAGGTAGGTGAAAAACAGAGAAAGAAAACTACAGACCAATCTCTTTAATGAATATAGATGCAAAAATCTTAAACAGTATATTACCAAAAATGACTCCAGCAAGAGATTAGGAGGGTTATTCACTATGACCATGTAGGATTCATTCCAGGAATGCAAGAATAGTTTAATATTAGGAAAACCATCCACATAATTGACCATATCAACAAGCAAACCAACAAAAATCACATGATTATCTCAATAGATGCAGAAAAAGCCTTTGACAAAATACAACACCCATTCCTATTAAAAACACTAGAAAGCATAGGAATAGAAGGGCCTTTCCTAAAAATAATAAACAGTATATATCTAAAACCATCAGCAAACATCATCTGCAATGGGGACAAACTAGAAGCCTTCCCAATAAGATCAGGAGTGAAACAAGGATGCCCATTATCACCTCTATTATTTAACATTGTACTAGAAACACTAGCTGTAGCAATTAGAGAAGAAAAAGAAAATGAAGGTATTAAAATAGGCAATGAGGAGACCAAACTATCACTCTTTGCAGATGATATGATGGTCTATTTAAAGAACCCCAGAGAATCAACCAAAAAGCTAGTGGAAATTATCAACAACTTTAGCAAAGTTGCAGGATACAAAATAAACCCATATAAGTCATCAGCATTTTTATATATCTCCAACACATCTGAGCAGGAGGAATTAGAAAGAGAAAATCCATTCAAAATCACCCTAGACAATATAAAATACTTGGGAATCTATCTGCTGAGACAAACACAGGAACTATATAAACACGACTATAAAACACTCTCCACACAATTAAAACTAGATTGGAAAATTGGAAAAAACATCAACTGCTCATGGGTAGGATGAGCAAACATAATAAAAATAACAATCCTACCCAAATTAATTTACTTATTTAGTGCCATACCCATTGAAATACTAAAAAACTTTTTTACTGAATTTGAAAAAACCTTAACAAAGTTCATTTGGAAGAACAAAAGATCAAGGATATCCAGGGAAATCATGAAAAAAAATGGGAAGGAAGGTGGCCTTGCAGTACCAGATCTCAAAATATACTATAAAGCAGTGGTCATCAAAACAATTTGGTACTGGCTAAGAGACAGAAAGGAGGATCAGTGGAATAGACTAGGGGTAAATGACCTCAGCAAGACAGTCTATGACAAACCCAAAGATCCCAGCTTTTGGGACTAAAACCCACTATTTGATAAAAACTGCTGGGAAAATTAGAAGACAGTATGGCAGAGATTAGGTTTGGATCAACACCTCAGACCCTACACCAAGATAAACTCAGAATGGGTGAATGACAAGAATATAATGAAGGAAACTATAAGCAAATTAGGTGAACACAGAATAGTATACATGTCAGATCTTTGGGAAAGGAAAGACTTTAAAGCCAAGCAAGAGCTAGAAAAAAAAATCACAAAATGTAAAATCAATAATTTTTATTACATCAAATTAAAAAGGTTTTATACAAACAAAACCAATGCAACCAAAATTAGAAGGGAAGCAACAAATTTGGAAACAATCTTCATAACAAAAACCTGTAACAAAGGCCTAATTACTCAAATTTATAAAGAGCTAAACCAATTGTACAAAAAAATCAAGCCATTCTCCAATTGATAAGTGGGCAAAGGAAGTGAATAGACAATTTTCAGATAAAGAAATCAAAACTATTCATAAGCACATGAAAAAGTGTTCTAAATCTCTTATAATCAGAGAAATGCAAATCAAAACAACTCTGAATTATCATCTCATACCTAGCAGATTGGCTAACATGATAGCAAAGGAAAGTAATGAATGCTGCAGGGAATGTGGCAAAGTCAGTACATTAATGCATTGCTAGTGTAGTTGTGAATTGATCCAACCATTCTGGAGGGCAATTTGGAACTATGCTCATAGGGCGCTAAAAAACTATCTGTCCTTTGATCTAGTCATAGCACTGCTGGGTTTGTACCCAAAAGAGATAATAAGGAAAAAGACATGTACATACTATTCATAGCTCTACTCTTTGTGGTGGCAAAAAAATGGAAAATGAGGGAATGCCCTCCAACTGGGGAATGACTGAACACATTGTGGTATATGTTGGTGATGGAATACTATTGTGCTCAAAGGAATAATGAACTGGAGGAATTCCATGAAAACTGGAATGACCTCCAGGAATTGATGCAGAGTGAAAGGAGCAGAACCAGGAGAACATTGTAAACAGAGACTGATATACTGTTGTACAATCGAATGTAATGGACTTCTCCATTAGTGGCAATGCAGTGATCCTGAACAACTTGGAGGGATCTACAAGAAAGAACACTATCCACATTCAGAGGAAAAACTGTGGGAGTAGAAACCCAGAAGAAAAACAACTGCTTGAATACATGGGTCGAGGGGATATGCCTGGGGAGGTAGACTCTAAATGAACATCCTAATGCAAACACCAACAACATGGAAATAGGTTTTGATCACGGACACATATAACACCCAGTGAAATTGTCGGCTGTGGGAAGGGTGGGGGTAGGGGAGGGAGGGAAATAATGTGATTTTTGTAACCAAGGAGAAATGTCCTAAATTGACTAAATAAATTAATTCAAAAACTGTAAAAAAATAAAATAAAGCTTAATATTTATCAATCTTCTAGTCTTCCCATCTCACACATAATCAATCAACTGACCTGTCAATTCTATTGATGAAGTATATTTTGAACCCATCCCTTCATTACTAATTTCTATTATAATCTTAGTTCAAATTTACCTAGAATTTTATATCCTCTGAAATGCTTTCCATACCTCCAGTCTTTCCCTGTGTGTTTTCATAATAATATTCCTAATGTAAAACCTGACTATATAACTCCTCTGATAAAGAAAGAAAGAAAGAAAGAAAGAAAGAAAGAAAGAAAGAAAGAAAGAAAGAAAGAAAGAAAGAAAGAAAGAAAGAAAGAAAGAAAGAAAGAAAGAAAGAAAGAAAGAAAGAAAGAAAGAAAGAAAGAAAGAAAGAAAGAAAGAAAGAAAGAAAGAAAGAAAGAAAGAAAGAAAAAGAAGGAAAGAAGGAAAGAAGGAAAGAATGGAAGGAAGGAAGGATAAAGCCTTCAAGGGCATCCTAGTATTTATGGATTTTCAAATGAACTACGTAGCATAGTGCACAAAACTCTCTATATTTTTCAATTCACTTTCTATATTTGATATTGCTTCATTTTCAATATCTACATTTTAGCCACACTGGGATTCACTATTTCCATGCTCATCTACTCCTTCTTGCCTCAAAACCTTTGTGCTTAATGTAACCTAGGTCAGAAAGGGCTTCCTCCATCATTTCTACCTCTGAGCATTTTTATCATCCCTCAAGGCCCAGCTTACATGCCATATGCCATTTGCTCTACAAATCTTCCCTTATACCACCATTCCCCCTTCCAATAAAGAAATAATCCTTTACTTCTTGGACTCTTTATAATCCTCTGGACCTCATATGGTTCCTTGCTTATATTATAATTTGTTATATATTTCTTCTCATTATTTCTTCCTACTATATTATAAGCTAATTGAGGAAATGGACTCTTTTTTTCATTTTTATATTCCCATTGCCTACCACATTGACTATAATAAATATATTTGCTTGAATAGAAGTACATAGAACAATGAGCACTAGAGGTAAAATCCAGACACAAAAACCAAAAAGTCAATAGGTCCCTTTGTAAAGCAGACCTTGCTATGATTGCAGTCTTCATTAGATAGATAATTCAATTCTTCCTATGGCATATTTTGTTTATTAAGTTGAAGAAGTGGGTGCTATTGCTTTATTTGTCTAATTTTCATCAGAATACAGCTCCTGATCTGTTTATAAAATGCTCCTGAGTTTCTGGTGTATAAGCAAGTTCACATCTATAAAGGAAGAACATGTTAAAAGAGTATCTGCATCTGTCCTTGAATTATGTAATTCCATAAAACAAGGCATTAGACAGGTCAAGAACAGTCACTCTGCCCACAGTCACTGTAAACACAAGTAGTGTTCGCTTTTTCAAAATCCTCCAAAGAGTCCTTGTATTAAATGGACACAACTGCGTCTGGGGGAAGAAACAAACTTTATTATCAAAAAGGGAGGTTGTGTTCTGTAATGGAGAGATCTGGACTCTAGTCCAATATCTAATTAGCCATGTTACCTTGCCTCTTTGAGCTTGTTTCATTATATATAAAACTAAGGAAAAGGATTGGGTGGTTTCTAAGGCTCCTTTCACCTTGAAATTTCTATGATCCTAAAAATGGAAATATGTGAAACCTATTCAGTAAACTAAAGTAAAAATTCCCATTCTAAGTCCTTAAAGTCTTAAAAGTAGAACTATTATAAGCTATGTTTTCTACATCTAGAATGAATGTTCTGCAAGTTTAAAAAAGAATAAGTTTTTTAAAAGATTCTTAATTATGAGACCCATGGAGTAAGTAGCTTTATTTTATTCCCTCTGAATAAGTTCTAGAATAAATTAAATTAGAATATTCCAGGAACAAAATTCTAAAACATTAGCTCCACTCTAGAGAATGTGAAGACAATAGATTACAGCAAGTACACAACTCTCTCCAAAGCCCCCGTAGCAAAGTGGACTTTATATGCTGGCTGCAGACCCTTTTAAGGAACCTAAGTATTTTGGAGAAACACATTGAGCATAGAAAATTGGGGAGGGGGATGGAGAGGTCAGAGGTCTAGTTGAACCACAAGCCTTTGACCCTGGTTATTTCAATTCCAATATAATTTTCTTTAAGGGAAGTGGAAAGACAAATTTCAATAACAAGTAGTTACAAATGATGATAGTAATCTGCCCAACAGAAAGCTGGGGCCAGAGTATAATGCCATCTTAGTTTTCCCCCCAGAAATCTCAGTGCAAGATAATTTCTACATGCTAGATGGTAGTTCAAGAAGGGCCATTTTTTTCTATTATTTTACTCTAGGTAGGCAACCAGACATTCATTGTTCTGACTGACTTCTGGCTACAGAATCAGGGGGAAGATAAGGTTGGTGTAAACAGTTAGTAGTCACCTTTTAGTTTCCCTGAACCTGTAGAACCTGTAAGAGCATTAAAAAAACAACAGAAAAGAACCGACCTGACTATTATCAAGTCAACAAAAACCAATTTATTAACAAATGGCTAGACAAATTTAGATACATGAATGTAATGTAATATTGTTATACCATAAGAAATAATAAAAATAAAGAGTCAGAGAAGCATAGGAAGAATTATATGAGTTAGGGCAGAGTAAAGTAAACAGAGGCAAGAAAACAGCATGCCAAATTATTGTGAAATGTGAAAGGAAAGAACAATGATGCTTTTGTAATTATTGTGAATAATTCTTGATCCTCCCAAAAAAAGAGTTGAAAAAAGTGAACCTCCCTCAACAGGTATAAAACATTTCATAACATATCAGACACAATTATATTACTGATTAGATTTGCTGAATTATTTTGTTTCTTCTCTTTCCTTTTTCAATGCAAGGAATATGTCATTGAAGAGAGGGAGGAGAAGCTATATATTCATAAATGAAGCAATATATATATACAACAAATATAAAAACAAAAGAAATGTCAATGTGGACATTAGGAAAATGAAAAACAAATGAGTGTGGCTAAGCCACTAACATTCACCATGAATGTTATGTGAACATTACTTTAAATAGTTGAACCACCTGATTTTTAGCAATGGTCAGTACTGAAAGACAAGAGCCAATCTTAGTTATTTGAGCTGTTAGTGGGCATACCTACCAACTGAGATGTTAAAATTCTGAATCTTCTCTCTGAAGAGAAGCATGTGACACTAAGAATAAGACACGATTTTCAAAATTTATTTGAAACATTAGTCACATCATTTTCTCTTCCTAAAAATAAATATGCATCAACATGCTTTGCTTTTATAGCACCCACATTTCCCAATATATCCCCTATGCAGAGAGGCATTTCTCACAACAATGAACAAAAAAGTGAGGAAAAATATTTCAGTAAAACAAACACATGGAAAAATGTTGACATTATATGTAGTATTTCATACCCACATTCTCCCACTTCTGCAAAGAAAGTGAAAGAAGTGACTTCTCATATCTCTTCTTTGCAGCTAAGTTTGGTCATTATAAATTCATAGCATTCAGCCTTGGTTCTTTTGTTATTTGTTCTTTCCATTCATATAGCTGTAGATATTGAGCATATTTTTTTGCTGATTAATTCATTTTGTATCAAAACATTTAAGTTCTACAAAGTCTCTGCTTTCATCATCATACTTACTGTTTTTAAAGTTGTATTCCATTATATTCATGTATCATAATCTGTTTAGCTCCTCCCCCATTGATAGGCATCTTACTTTGTTTCAAGTTCTTTGCTTTCACAAGACATACTGCTATCAATATTTTCACCTCAGATTTTTCAATGAACTCAGTTCTTCCCTTCATTCCTGGCATGATTCTAGGTTCAGTCCTCCATTTCTAGAGGATATTACTTCATCTATTAGATCCCTGTATCAATGAAATCAGAGGTCCAGTGGTATATGTGTTCATTTTTATGTATGAATATATGTGTCTACATACATATAAAAATATACATGGAGAGTACTAAAAAGAAGTAACCTATATATGAGGTATACATTATGTGTGTATACATATGTGTTACATCATATAGGGGTTTATGGGGTGCTCAGGGAGGAGGAGTATCTCTGGTATGGAGGGCTTCTCGTGCCCTTCCAGGGCAGCTCTCCAACCTCTGACCCTCACCTGACACCCAGCTCTCACTTGTGGCTCCCAGTAGCTGCTAGCATGCGGCAGTGCCACACCCTGGGCAACGGCTTCGATAGGCTGGCTAAATCTTGTGAGGGTAGCCATCGGGTCATCGACCCCTGGTGAACCAGGGCTTTGCTCCCCCAGCATGTTAAGACTGCTTCGGCTGAATAGACAGAAGAAGCCAATAAGAAGGTTCAACGGCTGAGAGGGCGACGCAGCAAAGCACTGTGGAGTGCTTAGGGCATGTTGGAGCACAAAGGAAAACATGGCCATCCAATGCAGCTGAGGAAGTCTCCAGGTGTAACGACTTTTCGTGCCAATGGACCCAGGCTTCCAATGCCAAGAAGGTGGGACTGTCTCTGTGCATCGACTTTTCCACTTAAATCTCCTTCACGCACAAGTATCTTTGTGCACACTCATCTATCATAGATGAAAACGCACAAAGACAATCGTCATCCTCAGTTACTGAGAGACTACTACTACATCATATATTTTAGACACACATTTGTATGTGTATGTATATGGATACTGAAAAGGGTACTATGAAGTAACCAATATTCTATATATGTGTACTATAAATGATCATCCTGACTTTTTTTCAACAAAGTTTTTAATCAAACAAGTTTTTAAACAAAAATGCCAGAACCTATACATTAATATAATTCTTGCTCTTTCAAAGTATCCACCTTAGAAAACTATATTATTATTCCAGTTATTTTGCCATTGCTCAAAATGATTTTGTAAGTTTTTGGAGCTGTCTTCATAGCCAGATTGTAAACTATAACCATTGCTAGTTTTGGACTCAAAAGATGATCAAAATTTGATTCCCCAAGCTGTGTCAGTCCAACTCACTTCTGCCTATAAAAAAATTCAAATCCAGTCATAAAAGACAAAGATTTGCTACTGTTATGGATTTTCAAAAGCATGTGTTTTCAAGAGGGAGGAAACAAGTTTGGATTTTTTTTTATATTTGGGAGCTTTCTTCAAGTCATGTTACTGTATAGACAGAATCTCAATACCTTTTGGGTCCAAGTCACATAAAAGCTTTTGAAAAGATTCATGGAGTTGAGCTGGCATTAGAAACTATTGCAGGACAAGACAAGACAGTTATGTGTTAATGGAATTTTGGATCAAGTTACTGGACTGTGCTAGAAATGATTCTTTGATCCTAACCACACTTCCTTGAAAAGGTAATCTCCAATCAATTCCTCCACTTTCTTTCCTTCACTCTTAAAAAAAAAATCTACAGTATGGCTTTCAAACTCATCATTTACCTGAAAATGTTTGCACAAAATATTTTAATTGCCAAATCAAATATTATTTTCTCACTCCTCTTTCTCTTTGGTCTCTCTGTAGGCTTTGGCACTTTCTTGTCCATGATACATACTCTCTGGATTTTTATGACACTAGTCTATCCTGGTTTTTCCATCACCCACTATTTCAGTTTCTTCTGTTGGGGCTTCATCCAAGTCAAACCTAGTAATGTTGAGTTTATTCTCAACCACTAATATGAATTCTGTTCTCTTTTCTCTCTACACTATTTTATTTGGTGATCGCATCGCTCTCATCAATTCAATGGCCATCTGTATGTTGACGATTCTTATATCTACCTAACCAGCCTTCTCTATTAACATCCTGGATCACATTTCCCACTGCTTCATACTCATCTCAAACTGGATGTCCCATAGCCATCTTAAATTCTACATACTCGAAATGAACTCATTAGCTCCACCACCACCCCATTTCCTACCTTTCCTAATGCTGCCAAGGGTAAC
This sequence comes from Monodelphis domestica, assembly GCF_027887165.1. NCBI lineage: Eukaryota > Metazoa > Chordata > Mammalia > Didelphimorphia > Didelphidae > Monodelphis > Monodelphis domestica. The sequence goes on along the minus strand of NC_077234.1, from coordinate 182,721,645 downwards.
ATCATCCTTCTAATCATTCAGAATTGCAACTTAGCTACAATTCTCAGTTACATATACAATACACATCCTGGTCCTACATTTTACCTTTATATTATGACTTATATATGCCCCCTTATCTCTTCTAACACTGCCTCCACACTGATGAAGGTGCTTATCCCTTGGTCTACAGTTATTCTTCCTGGCCCAAATCTCTTTCAACTCTAGTCCACCTTCTACTCAACTGCCAATTGACCTTCCTAAATCTCAGGTCTGGCAATGCCATCTTCCTGTTCCATATACACCAGCAGTTCCCTATCACCTCTAGAATCAAATACATTATCTTGTTTGGGATTCAAAATCTGCCTTCCCACCTTCCAGTATCCTTACATCTTGCTTGTCCCCATATATTTTTTGATCTACTGACACTGGCCTTCTTGATTTTGCTCACATAAGACATTCTATCTCTCTACTTAGGACACTTTTCTTCTGCATATATTTTAGAAATTTTTATTAAACCAAAAGTTGTTTTTTTATTTCTTTAAGGCATCAAAATGTCCATCTACAGTGGCAAAATCTTTTATCCTTTGACAATTCATTTAGCTTCTTTTTCTTCATCTGTAAAGTGGTGATAATATATATCCTAACCTACCAAGGAAAGCCTTTTGTAGAGTTTGAAAGACTCTATAAATGTGATCTCTTATTACTTCTACAGTAAAGATCCCACTTATAAAAGAAACTACATTCAGAATCTGTAATACTAAGTTCTACTTCTATGTGCCTTTATGGACATTACATACTCTCTCTGAGTCTTAACTTCATTTGTAAATTGAAGAGTTTAGACTAAATAATCTCCAAGATCCCTTGAATTAAATGAGCCAACAATTAACCAAATGATTTAACTCTATCAAAGGATCATGGGATCATCATGTAGGAGTCCCAAGTGTGAAATTTGAATAGTCTGTTGATATCTACTTTAAGTAGTCAAGTAAGGTAAGCTATATTTTATCACAGAATGTATGACTGACAGAAAATTCACCAGGGCATTCTCTTCAATTCATTATATGAATGAAGACATATAAAATGTAAACTGTCTACTCAATGCCACAGGAACACAATGAACTGAAATCCAAAGGCCTATATGACTCATTAGCCATAGTATCTTTCCAATCTCAAATTTTCCTTCTCATCAATATAATTTCTTTGTTCTGGCCTAGTTATTTGTTCTATGCCCCCCCAAATCATATCTTATCATCCCTAATATTTTTCCTTTCCTTGAACTCCTCCCTTCACCTAGAATAGCCTTCTGTCTCCTCTTGGCCAAATGATTTCCCTCGCTTCCTTGAAAAAATATCATCTGAAGATATAAGTTTCTTCAGTAAGCTTTCCTTCATTACCTCATCCCATACTGATGGCATACTTGACCTTGTGTTCCTTCACTGTTGCTGTTGAGTTGTTCCATCATGTTTAAGAGATTAAGAATGATATCTTTGGATTCTTCAATATTGCTTATGTGTTATGTAGAGATATGCATATAACAAGTTTACAAAAAATGCTTATAAAACATCCTCATAGTCAGTTTCCTGTTCCCTCAATGTGTGGCTTAATATTGGGAGTCTTTGCTAGGCAAGCGCATCTTTACTTTGAGATAGTATGTGGGGAATGAGAGAAAAGGGATAGTGTCATTAAGAGGAGCCTGAATAATTAGCTCTCAAAGCAGGATATATTTTAAAGCTTCTTTTCAGGCTCTGTTTATGATTTCCCCCATTGATGCAGCTTGTTAAACTGTGTTTTTAAGATTATCTACTGATGTTACAGTATCAGAAAGGCACTTTTATGTGCTATGATATTGATCTTACTCTAGAGCATTTGACCACTTGTTATTTTTCTATATGGAACCTCCCCAACACCTCCTTTAACCTGATTAAAGATAACATTGTACATAATATGACTGTACCAGGACACTTTTACCACCATGATTTCTGCCCTTTATATTTGAACTATTCTTACATTTAGTTCCAAAATTTTGCATGCTACATTCTAAGTATTGAATTTCAAATTAAAATGTATGTCCATTGTATGAATCCATTTCCATTTCTTCCAATAAATTTTATAAACTATGTCACCCTTTCTCTGGGGAGGAAAACAATTTCCTTACTTGCCTAAATGCATTGTGGAGGAAAGTTGAAAGCCTTCCAGGTAACTCAGAATATTCATGTTTTGAAAACCATGAATCATCTATCTGTTTGTGCTTAATCTATTCCCTTACCAGACAAAGGCACTAAGAATTATGAACCATCAACACAAAAGTGTTAATCAGTAACTGAGTTCCCCATATCCACTATTGGAGGGAAATGGTATTATTTACTATGAAGCATTAGCTCCTTGAGCACTATACTCATGTCTGTCTTCTCACTCTCTTGTCTCTATTATTGCTTAGTACAATGCAGTGGATGCAATTGGTGCTTATTTCTTATTATATGGACCCAAGGCAATTGATTCAGTTCCAGAAGCACAAACTCAAAGCTTCTCAATCTTGCTCTGTACTGCTATATATAGTAAAACTTCACATAAATAAAGATAAATAAGACATTATTTGCTTTCAAATATGATGCAATGAATTTGGATCTCAATACCAAATGTCAGGTTTATTCTTTGTTTCATATGATTAGGGTATGTATGGTACTTGACTCAATATAATCAGTCTACAATCCATTTGTCAGTTCTGGCTTCCCATTTATTATAATACGCCCTTTGAAAAGTTCATTTTTCTGGGCTTCAATTTGTCTTAAAGGGGCTTACTCCTTGGAAGGAAAGTTATTGCAAATCTGAACACCATCTAAAAACCAAAGATATTGCCTTACCAACAAAGGACCAGATAGTTAAAGGTATGGTTTTCCCCATAGCAATATATTGCTTTCTAGTAATGGACTCTGGCAAATTCTGTGCTGGGGCAATGGCATGCATGCCCACAGAGAGGATTGTGAGTGTCCCCTATGGCATGCTTGCCATAAGTTCACCACCATGAGACTAGACTACAAGGAAAGCCGAATACCACAGAATCAACATTTTCAAATTGTCATGCTAGAGGAGACTTTGGAGAGTTCCTTCAACAGCAAACAGTCAATAGCTAAAGAAATTAATTTAGACTATTCACTGGAAGGTCAAATGTGGGGATTTAAGTACTTTGGCCACATAATGAAAACACAGGACTCACTGGAAAAGACCCTGATATTGGGAAAGATTTAAGGCAAAGGAAAAAGGGATAGCAATGGATGACATAGATAGATAGTGTTATGGGAGCTGTAAACATGAACTTGGGTAGACTTCAGGAGACAATGAAGAATGGAAGGATCTGGCAGACTATGGGGTCCTGAAGATTCTGACACAACTGAATGATCAAATAACAAAAGGAGCAAAGAGATGCTATAGGATTATTCAGATAATTTAGATTATCTAAATGGATATTTTCATCATAGAATTTTCCTTCTAAATTATAGTAAACTATTCATCTGAAACATCGTATCTGTCTATAATTTCAATGCTATTTTTCTTTACCTTGAAAGTCTAGAAACTTCTCACAGAATGTTTTTCAATTTTAATACTATTTAAAAGGTGCCCACAGGATATTAATGAAGAATACCATGGCCTGGTGAATTTGAAATTCAAACTCAACTTGTAAATATTCCTCAATACATTTTCCAAGGTTAGGCAAATTACTGAATTAAAAACCACTTGGTCATTTAAAAATATCTCATTAAAGAATCTGCCATTACCTGTTTTGCAGACATGTGCTCCTCCCCTTAATCAAGACCACCCTTCAGATTAAATTACTTTAGGAATTCTTCCTGGATGTTTATTCTTTAGGACATACACAAGGGCTTGACTGAATGCCATGGCATGCTCAGAGGCTTCTGCATCCTGCTGTCATTTCTCCTTTCTCTAAAGGAAATTCTCATTCCCTGAGCTTATACCTTATCTGTCTTGTTAATTTAGATCATAAGCTAACTGAGAAAGTACCATGTCTTACTGCATTCTGTATCACACAGCTCCAACTGTGTAATAATTGATGGTTAAGGAATCAGTTAGCCTCTTCCTGTACTCTATAAGAAGTGCTCCAACTTTACCCTTCAAAATGAGTGCACATCACAAACAAGCATTTACAAAACTGGAGCAAAGCAAGTATGGTTGATTGAAAGACTTGGGAAAAAGAAGTCTGTTCCTAGCTTTGACATAGCCTTGCTGTACGACCTCAATGGACCACTTAACCCCTATGGGCCTCTGTTTTTCTCCATCAGCTAAAACGAAGATAATAACACTTGACACCAGCCTGTCTCCCAGAGATGGTGCAAGGATTTTTTGAAATAATCTCATCAAAGCTCTTAGGGTTACTTGGAAGAATGACTCAGATAATTATAAAGTATAGTCATGGTGCCTCTGCCATGTCCTACAAGCCAACCTTTGTGATTCTTCCTCTGCTATCAATCCTTTTTTCCTTTCATGTATATACATAGACAAACAATACAAAATTCATTTCTTTCCATTTATATCTATCAGTGCCTTCATAGAGAGATTATAATCATGTCACATTTGATCTCCCTTATAGGAGTGATATTAAAAAATACATCAAGCATTCCTCATATAAAATGATTTATACTTTCATTGCTAACATTGAAATGGATAGAAGGAGATGGATAATTTTACACTATTATTAGCATCTTATGTCCAGGGAAGAATCGAAGCATGGAACAGGTGAGACTGAAGGAGTTTTAATGCAAGAAAATTCCATGCCTCTAGAATAAGTGACCCCACAGGATAAAACACATGATCCATCTCAAAGGGATATTAGGCAAGAACAGTCCTGATGACACTGAGCAAACCTTTATTTTGGATGATCAGTTAAGGGAGCACCAGGATGACAAATTTCTCATCCTCAAGAGGCTAAGTGGTAAAAGGGCTGCATTTTAGAAGAATGATGAGGGCTATTTTTGAAGTTATAAGGGGGGAAAATCATATGTATATATATATACACACATATATATATAATAATTCTTTCTATTCCATTTTCCATTTGGGAGGAAGAAGATGAAAGGGAAATATTTATTTAATTAAATGATTATAAAACACAATGAACAGAGCCCTCCCAAAACATTCCCAGGTATCAGTAGACATCCTTATTAGGGAATTAGGCTAGAATCAAAGAAGAGATCAATCAACTTATTAATCCAGCATCCACAGATAAGTGAATATCAAAATTGGCTTGGCTAGTAGGGTGCTGTTAAGTTGACATACAATGGGTTTTTAATAAATGTGTGTTAATTGATTCTTGCCTGAGATACATGAGGGATCCAAGGAAAGTGACTAAAGAGAGTCATAATGGCCCAATCTAGATCTAGAGACTGTCCTTTAATAGAGTAATTAGGATCAGAGATTTGGACCAGGAAGTGAATTTAAAGGTCACCAAGTCCTTCTCCCTCAGAATCACAAAAATCTCTTCTGAAATATAGTGAGTGTAAATGACTTCCCTAAGGATGCATATCAAATAAGAAGTAGGTCCAAAATTTGAAGCCAGACTCCAAGTCCAGCGTTCCTTCTGCCATAATATGACATATGGTGTTGTTGCCATTTGTTTCTATCTAGAAAAGGAAATAAGTGATTTCAATTTGGGGTTGTTGTTTAGGAAGGTAGGTGAGTAAATAAGCATAAAACTGAGTATACGTGGAAGGTTGCCTGACTACAGTGAGTGGCGGAGAATGGAGGAAGCTATAGTTATATTAGGCTACATTTTAGACAAATCTTTCATCATGATAGTGAGAATATGTGTGAGCAAATGTGGTATGTGGGGGCCAATGTCAACATATTTCAGGAACAGGTCTGAGAAAGGAATGGAGCCTAGAAGCCCTCTATGGCTTACTAGTGAGCTCTTTCTACTACTATATGGTTATTATTTTGGAGGAGGTAGTAGTGTATACATGGGGTGACATCTGTAGCATGATTCCTTGTTAATTTCACCATTAGTATATTCCATTATAGAACATATATAGAACATGATGAAATCCATAAAATTATATTTCATTTAATATAGTATATCTAGAGCAGATGCACAATTGAGCTTATATCTGGATTTTTATTTCTGTAAAAGAAGTTGCAGGGGTGAGGGAAGTCACCAGATAATATAATTCCCATATTAATAAAATGATACTATAAATTAGCGTTTTTATGCTAGTGTCAGACAGTAAACATTTTTTATGAATCTGTTATGCACTAGACCCTACCCTAAGCATTAAATACAAAAGAAGGCAAAAATATAGTCCCAGATCTCAAAGAGCTCACATTCTAATGAAGAGGATAATATGAAAATAACTATTTAAATAAAAGTTGTGTATATGTGCAGGAGAAATTTTGTCAGCCTGCTGCCCTTCAACTGACCATCCAAAATGTATGTACATATAAAATGAACTCAGAAAGAAAGTACTAGCATTATGTATGAGGAAGGAAAGAAAAACTTGGAAATGCTTCTTGAAGAATGTAGGATAAAAGATATCCTGAAGAAAACCAGAATCTAGCAGGCAGAGATGTAGAAGAAGAGTATTCTAGGAATGAGGAAAATGGACAGAGCCAGGAAATATGTCATATAAAGAACAGTAACTAAGCCAATGTAACTGATTCATAGAGTGTGTGGAGAAGGTTGAAGTTCACTAAGCCTGGAAGAGGTTAGGTTATGAGGACCTTTAGATGCCAAAAGGTGAATTTCATATATAATCTTGGAGATAATATAGAGCCATATGAATGGGTGGAGGGAGAGCTAAGACCTGCTATATGAAATGAAAATCATTTTGACAACTGAATGGAAGATAAAATGAAATAGAGAGAGATTCAAAGAAAGAAGAACAATTAAAGTCTACTGCAATAATAATTGCTTACTAGAATGAGATCTGTGCAACTAGAGAGCAGGGGACACATACAAGAGATGTTGGATAGAAATGACAAGATTTGCAGGATTTGCCTTTTGCCATTGCAAATGAAAACTTTCAGGAGGTTCATGTGGATGATTGCTGCCAGCTACTGTTGAATGCTTCTGTCAACATCTGCCATTATGGTCCCTTGTGGGAACTAATAGGACATGGAACTGATACCCACTTTGGAAAGCATTGGAGGTATAGACCATAGATGAAGGCAAGACTGGTAGCTACTGATCAACTGATGAAAAGTATTGGGAGGATGGAGACAAGATGATGGATTAAAGACAGCTACTCAGCTGAACTCTCCTAACATGACCCTCCAAACAACTTAAAAATACTGACTCAAACGAAATTTTGAAGTAGCAGAAACAAAAGTGTAGGACGAGATATTTTTCTTACCTTGGGAGATCAGTAGAAATCCATCATCTCACACAAATGTCAATGGCAACAGCAGTCATAGTAGCTACAGTAGCAGCAACAGCAGCTTTAGGAATTCTCAGTGGTAGTAAGCACAGAGCTGGTAAGGAAGTCAGAGCTTAGAAAGACCTTACAGAGAACTCTTTGCTAGCAAAGGGTACAACTGGTGCTCATCAGCAACTCTATTGCCCGTAAGCAGTTCTGGATCACAGTTCCAAGGTGGAGAGGAGAGCTGGTGCTCAGTAACAAGGGATCAGGGGCCCTAGTCACTTCCAAAGAAAAGAGAAACACTAGCACTCATGGCTGTGGGATTCTAGGGGTCCTTCCCGGAAAAAGACCAGTGACCATTCCTTCCCCAGGATCATACCACCTTTGAAATACAAAACTAGAGACTCCCAGCACTGGCTTTCTAATGAGCAGTATGAAAAAGCCTGAAATTTCAAACTGTGTCTCCCCATGTAGGCATACCTGGAATGCACACCTTCATCTCTACCTCCTGGCTTCTTTGGCTTCCTTCACCTGACAGCTAAAATTCCCCTTCCTATAGAAAGTCATTCCTAACCCCTCTTAAATCTAAAGCCTTCTCTTTGTTGCTGCTTGCTTCCTATTTATCCTATACATCATTTGTTTGTACATGGTTATGTGTATGTTGTTTTCCCTATTAAATTGCAAACTCCTTGGGAGCAGGCACTGTCTTTTATTTTTCTTTGTATCCCCAATGCTTAGCATTGTGACTGGAATATTATAGGTGCTTAACAATTGCTTACTGGGAGGGAAAGAACATAAATCTTGTAACCATGGAAAAATATTCTAAGTTAACTAATTAAATAAATTTTCCAAAATTAAAGAAATGACAAGATTTGGAAATGGATTAGATACCTAGAGTGAGTGTGATGACATTGAAGGTGAGAGCCTAGATGACCAAGAAGAAGCTAGCTCCATGAAAAGTTTTAGTAAATTGATACAATCTTTAAAGTTATTCTTGTGGAAAAGCTAATGCTAACCAAACAGTAGTATAGAGAGGTAAATTAGAAATTTGTTGAATGTCTGAAGCCAAAGAATAGTCATTACTCAGTAAATAGACATAGATAGAAAAAAGGGATGCTGAGAACCCTATACTACTTAAATTTTTAAAGAGGACTTATATAAAGTCAAATATAGCTCGTTTATCAAATTTACATATGACAAAAATTAGGAAAATTGTTAACATATAGGATGACAATCAGGATCTAAAAAACTCTTAAGTCAAAAGTCTGCCACTCGTTAGCTGTGTGACCTCAAGTAAATCATTTAATCTCTCTGGCTCTCAGTTTCCTCTTCTATAAAATCAGGAGGTTGGAAACATGACTTCTAAGGGCCTCCCAACTCTAAACTGATGACCCTATAAAATAATAGGAATAAATGTAAAGTTTTCGAGTTGGGTTAAAAAAGAACAATTTTACAAGTACAAGATAGAGAGATTTGGCTGGGTATCTGAGAAATACATGGGGATTTTGTGAATTACAAGCTTTTAATAATTTGGTAGTGTGTATTGAAGTAAAATAGCTAATATATTCTTAAGTTGTTCTAAGAGAGTCATAGTATCCAAAATTTAATAATATCTCATTTATTAGTCTATATTTTATATACTGCCTTTTGGGAGCCTCATTTTTTAAAAGAACACTAATATTCCAGAGTGTGGACAACCAAAATATTTAGGGGTTCAGAAATTATGTCACATAGGCATCAGAAGAATAGAAATAGTCAACCTGAAGAAAACCCTGTGAGTGGAAATAATAGTTGTCTTGAAATAATTGCATGGATATTGAGAGACAAGCATGTGGTATAATGGATAGAGAGTAGCCTTGAAACCAGGAAGGTTTAGATTCAAGTCTTGCCACTGGTGCATATTGGCTAAGTGAGCCTTAAGCATTTTACCTCATAGTGCTCTTGGTAGCTGTCTAAGACTAAGTTGCACAGAATAAATCAACCTGAATAGGAAGAGAAAGCTCCCTATTCCATGAATTCAAATGGAATTTGTCAATGTCAAATGGAAAGGTAGATTGGTCTTAGAAGGTACAAAAGAGAAATGTATAGAAGTTGTAGATATATTGGGCATGGCAAAAGGAAATTTTCTTTAAAAACTATCCAAAAGGTGAAAGAATTGCCTTTAGTTCCTCACCAGAAATATTCAAACAAAAACTGAATAACCATTTAGCAATATTGTTGAGGTGATTAATTTTTGCCTTCATTTGGTTAAATGACCTCTCTCTAACATGAGGATTTGATGATTCCAAGTTGTTGATCATGGTTGAGTACAAGAATGGCAGCATCATTAACACAAATAAGGAAGTTGGGAAGATGAATAGATTTTGAGGGAGGAACTAATGAGTTCAGTTTTGGACATGCTAAATTTAGAAAGGGTGTTACAGGATTATATTCCATGTTAACAGGACAATAAATATGCTAGCTTTGGAGAGAGATTGGATATAGAGATGTAGGGAGCCTTGATAATGGAAGCCATGACAATAGGTAAAGATTACTAAAGGTGAAAGTATAATAAAAGAGAAAACAGAGATATGGGAGCTATCAAGGAGTAGATATGCTGGTAAATGTTTAACAACTGGCTTTCCATGAGGAAAAAAAAATGTATGTGGATAAGCAATTAAATTTAGCTTGTATTAACATTTTCTCCACCCTTTTCTTAAATCTAAGTAATAAAAATAAATGTCAAGCCTTGGTTTGTGCTTTTTGACTATTTCCAAGGTGCAAATGGTCCCACTAGAAATTTAATAATTGGTTCTCAAAATCTTATTAAACCTGGCCTAGAATACCACTGTAGTCTTCTCTACCTAAAGGCTACTAAAAGAAGAACAACAAGTAAAGGAAATGAGAAGTTGCCAAAAAACAGAATAAGGGGATTATAGCATTGTGAATGATAAAGGAAAAAGTATCCCAAAGAACGAAGTAGTCAACAGTGCCATATATTATGAAAAGATCAAAAAGGATGAGAGAAAAAAAAGGGGACTTCCGGTTAAGATGGCGGCTTAGAGAAAGCTAAAGTTCAGATCTCTGGAAAACCCTTCCCTACGGATCTCAAACGATAAGCTCCTAAGGCGCCGAAATTCAAAACGATCAACAGCACAGACCCTGGGAACCCTCCTCCTGGACCTGGACCCGGTTCAAAAGGTACGGCTCCCCTCAAAAGCCAGAACCCGAGATCACTCGGACCTCAGGGGTAGGAGCGCAGAGTCCAAGGCTCCGGGAAGCCACAGCCCGGCGGGCTCAGAGAGCAGGGTCCTCGGAACAACAACCCTCAGGGCCTTCTACCCGAGTCCCAGTGAAAGTTACTGCCTGGGGCTTCCGCTGCAGAGAGCTGGTCGAAACAACAGCAACCCTCAGGGCGGGCAAGACAGCCTCACGGACTGGATCCTGCTATCCAAGTCTCAGTGAAAGTCCTTGTCCTTGGAGCTTGGGGAAGCTGCAGCCCATCCCCCCGCAGGCCGACGAAACAGCCTCACGGCCAGCGATTCTGAAGGCAACTTCCGGAAAGCGAGCCGGGGGGAGAGTGTGGCCTCGTGGTCCTACCCTTCCATTCCAGTTCCAGTGAGGCATATTCAGTTTAACCCAGGGAAAGCTCATAGAACCAACATCTGCCCAGGACTAAAGCCTCTGAACACCAGACAGAGATAAGAAAAGCTAATCCTCCACATTCAGAGATGACAAACTCCACAGAAGCACAGAAGCCCCAAAATACCAAGAAAAATAAGAAGAAATGGGCGACTTTGGACACATTCTATGGAGCCAAAATACAAAATACAGAGCAGATAGAAGAAGATATACAAGAAAATTCTCCAAAATCTTCCAGAGGAAATAGAAACTCTCCACAAACCCATGAAGAATTTGAATCAGAAATGACCAAAAAGATGGAAGCCCTCTGGGAGGAAAAGTGGGAAATAATGCAAAAGAAATTCACGCATCTACAAAACCAGTTTGACCAAACTGTAAAAGAAAACCAGGCTTTAAAGCAAGAACTAATAAAGCAAAGCCAAAACACCAAGAAATTAGAAGAGAACATAAAATATCTCACCGACAAGGTGATAGATCTGGAAAATAGAGGGAGAAGAGAAAATTTAAGAATAATTGGACTCCCAGAAAAGCCAGAAATAAACACCAAACTGGACATGGTGATACAAGATATAATCAAAGAAAATTGCCCAGAGATTCTAGAACAAGGGGGCAATACAGCCACTGACAGAGCTCACAGAACACCTTCTACACTAAACCCCCAAAAGACAACTCCCAGGAATGTAATTGCCAAATTCCAAAGCTATCAAACAAAAGAAAAAATCCTACAGGAAGCCAGAAAAAGACAATTTAGATATAAAGGAATGCCAATCAGGGTCACACAAGACCTTGCAAGTTCGACTCTGAATGATCGTAAGGCATGGAACATGATCTTCAGAAAGGCAAGAGAGCTGGGTCTCCAACCAAGAATCAGCTACCCAGCAAAACTGACTATATACTTCCAAGGGAAAGTATGGGCATTCAACAAAATAGAAGACTTCCAGCTTTTTGCAAAGAAAAGACCAGAGCTCTGTGGAAAGTTTGATACTGAAAATCAAAGAGCAAGGAATACCTGAAAAGGTAAATATTAAGGAAAGGGGAAAATGTTATCTTCTTCTTTTACTCAAACTCTCTTCTATAAGGACTACATTTATATCAATCTATGTATATTAATATGTGGGGAAAATGTAATGTATAAATAGGGGGTAAAGAAAGACCAAATAGAATAATCATTCTCACGCAAAGATTCACATGGGAAGGGGAGGGGAAGAAAACTCCTATAAGAAGGAGAGGAAGAGAGGGGGGGGGGGTTTACTTAAACCTCAATCTCAGGGAAATCAACTCTGAGAGGGAAAAACATCCAGATCCATTGGGATCTTGAATTCTATCTTACCCAACAAGGGTAAGGAGAAGGGAAAACCAAGGGGGGAGGGGGAGAGGGAGAACAAAAAGGGAGGGAAAGAGAGGGGGGAGGGGGAGGGAACAAAAAGGGAGGGACTAAAAAGGGAAACATCAAGGGAGGGGACAAGGGGGACTGTTTCAAAAAGGATGAGAACTGAAAAAAGAGCAATGGATTCAAGATGGTAGAGAAGGCACACAAATCTACATGATTTCTACCAAACTGTCCACTAAAAAAAAACTATAATGTAATATCTCAGAATGAATTCTAGAGCTGTATTATCCACAAAAAAATGAAGTGAAATAATTTTTCAGGCCAAACCAACTTGGGAGCCCAGACCAAAAGATCTAATGTACTGGACAGGAAGTGGAATGGGAAGCAGCATTCCCCATTGTGGCCTTGTACACAACTGACTCAGCACCAAAGGCTTCTTGAACTCTCAACCACAGAAATTAGTACCTCAAAAACAGAATAAGCTAATTGGTAAAAGAAGCCCAACATCCAATGAATAGAACTCTTTAAAAAGCAGAATTGGCCAAGTAGGAGAAGATATACAAAAATGCACTTAAATGTAAAAACTTCTTAAAAGACAGGATTGGTTGTATGGAAAAAGAACTCTTTTAAAAGTAGAATTGGCCATATGGAAAAGAGGTACAAAAGCTCACTCAAGAAAATCATGTCTTAAAATTTTGAATTGGGCAAATGGAAATTAATAACTCCATAAGGCATTAAGAAACAATAAAAGAGAGTTAAAAAAATGGGTGGGGCAGAAGAAAATGTGGAATATTTCATTGGAAGAACTAATAAACTGGAAAATTAATCCAAGAGATATAATTTAAGAATTATATTGGACTATCTGAAAGACCTGCTCAAAAAAGGGGGTTAAACATTGTCTTTTCAGAAATGATCAAGGAATAATGCTTGATATTCTAGAATCAGGGGACAAAAAGCCAAAAAGAAACAATTCAAATATTGTAGCACCACAGTAAGGATAACACGAGGCTTAGAAGCTTCTACGTTAAAGGATTAAAAGGCAGGGAATATGATATTCCAGAGACCAAAGGAATTAGTATTTCAACTAAGAATCAATTACCCATCAAAACTGAGCATAATCCTTCAGGAGAGAAAAAATAAGTATTCAATGAAATAGAGAACTTCAAACATTCCTAAAAAAAAGGCCAGAGGCGAGTGAAAATTTTGATTCATAAACACAAGATGCAAGAGTAGCATAAAAAGATAAAAAAGAAAGAGAAATGAAAAAGACTTTTAATAAAGTTAAACTGTTGCTATACCTATATGAAAAGAAGATTCTTGTAACTCCTAGAAACTTTATCATTATTTGGGCAACTGAAGCATTATACATAAATAGAGGGCAAGGGTTTGAGTTGAATATGATGGGATGATATTTAAAAAAATTGGGAGATGAGGGAAGAAAAAATAAAACGGGGTAAATCATCATACATACATAAAAGAGGCATGGAAGAGGTTTTACAGTAGAGGGGAAGATGGAGGAGGTGGGCATGGAAGCACATGAGCCTTACTTTCATCGAAATTGGCTTAATGAGGGAAGAACATAGACAATAAGTTGGGAAGAGAAATCTGTCTTATCCTATCTACCTTATTCTCTCCTTAGAAAAGAAGAAGGGTATAAGAGAAGGCAGTAAGGTTAGTAGAAAAGAGGGCAAAATGGGGAATGTGGTGGTCAGAAACTAAACATGGGGAAATACAATGGGGATTAATACACAGTAATCATAATGGAGCAAAAAAAAATTTAAAGTCTTGTTAATAAAGGCCTCATTTTTCAAAAACAAAGAGAAATAAATCAAATACATAAGATTAAAAGTCATTCCCCAATTGATAAATGGTCAAGATATGAATAGTTAGTTCTCAAATGTAGTAATTAAAGCTCCCTATAGTCTTGTTACAAGAATGCTTTAAATCACTATTAATTAGAATAGTGAATATCACTATTAACTAGAGAAATGCAAATTAAAACAACTCTGAAATACCACCCCACACATATCAGAATGTCTATTATGAATGAAAAATAAAATGATAAAACTTAGAGGTGATATGGGAAAATTGAGACACTAATGCACTGCTGTAGGACTTGTGAACTGATTCAATCTGGAGAGCAATTTGGACCAATATCTAAATTGCTATCAAACAGTACATACCTTTTGACCCAGAAATACCATTACTAGGTTTTTATACCAAAGAGATTTTTTTAAAAGAAGGATACACACACACACACACACACACACACACACACACACACACACAACACACGCACACACACATATATATAATATATATATATATATATATATACAAAAATATTTAAAGGAGTTCTTTTTGTGAGGGCAAAAAAACTGGAAAGTTGATGGGATACCCTTTGATTGGGAAATGGCTAAATTATAGTATATGATTGTAATTGAACAATATTGTGCTGTAAGAAATGATGAGCAGGAGGAGCTCAGAAAAACCTGGAAAGACTTAAACAAACTATAGCAGAGTGAAAGAAGAAGACCAAGAAGAATACTGCACACAATGACAGGAATAGAATACTGTACAATAAACTGTGAATAGCGTAGCTATTCTAAGCAATATAATGATCTGAAACTATCCCAAAGGACTCATGATTCTGAATCCAGTCCAAAGCAAACTTTTTTTCACTTTCTTTCTTAATTTTTGATGGGTTTTCTTTCTACAAAAATATTTTACATGATTGCACATGTAGCATATATGAGATTACTTACCATCAGGAGGGAGGATAAGGGTTTCCATTCTTGACTGGCATTAAGGTATATTATTTGACTGAATGTGGTACTTGAGTTTTCCATGCTTCTATTGCTTTACCTATAAACATTAAGGCAGGGGTCCCCAAACTTTTTATACAGGGGGCCAGTTCACTGTCCCTCAGATCAATGGAGGGCCAGACTATAAAAATCTAAACCTAACCCTAACCAGGTAGCAGTATACACAGTGCAGAATCCACTCCCCCAGATCACCACTCACCATGCTGACATCTTCCATTGTGCAGCCACGTTTGCACAGTGCTTCCTTCTAAGGTGCCACGCAAAAAACTATATCACTGGAAGTAGTACTGTACGTGAGTGATGCTTTGCTTTGCAGCACTGCCACATACAGAGCTCCTCTCACTGACCACCAGTGAAAGAGATGCCCCTTCCAGAAGTGCAGTGGGGGCAGGATACATGGCTTCAGGGGGCCTCATGTGGCTCATGGGCCATAGTTTGGGGACCCCTGCATTAAGTATTAAAATAAATGTTTTCTGGGGCACTTTCTTTGTGAACATTACTAATGATAGAAAACTCATTACTAGAAAAATGGATAAAGTGAGGAAGCTCTGAATTCAAGTTCTAACTCGGCACTTTCTAGCTAGAAATACTGGGAAAGTAATTTAACCTTTCTTCAGGCTTGGTTTCTTCATCTGTAAAACAAGGGTGATAATAGAACCCTCTTCATAAGATTATTGTAAGGCTCAAATAAAATTATATATATATATATATATATATATACATATGTATGTATATATATAAATATCATGTGCTTAGGAATTTCTACCTTATAATGAGCCAAAACCTGCTTCCCTATGTTTAACTTTCATTCCTTGTTCTTCCTAAAAGGACTTTTTCCTTTTTCTAACTACCTTCATTTCTATAGATCAATGACCTCTTATTTTACTTTTAGTTCCAATCCATTTTTTATCTGAACTCTAGGTACTTCAAGTGTGTACTAAGCACAAATGAAAAGGATTGAATTTAGAGGCTCATAAAAATAAAGCTTAGAGTTCAGAGTAACTGAAATATTTCATCCTTAGACTTACTTCTTTGTTATAACTTTTAATCTTTTAGGTGTGTTATGTCTTGGTTTCTCAAGATACCAGCCATGGTGTAACTAGCCAAACCATAGGGAGTATGTCAGCTGTCCAAGGTGCTAATGAGACCTTGGGATAACCAAAAGAATCTTCCAAAGGCTATGCACTCTATCAAAGTGTTGTCCTTTTCCCTGAATTCTCAAGATTAATGAATATATAGAAGTTTTGTGAATGTGTGTGCTTTCCTTGTAAAATTATGACGTATTAATAAAGCAAAAGATTCACCTCCTTTTTAGCCAGAGAAATTAAATGTAATTTGAACAAAAATTCATTATGCATCTGCTGAATGAAGGACAATATGCTAGGAGTTGGAGACGGGGGCAGTAGGGATATAAATCTCAGAGAAGAGAAAGAGTACAATATTGTAAGAAATGTAAGGAAACATATAGCCTCACTTATGACTGGTCAGTTTAACACAATGCCAGTTACTTTTAGAATATGGTGGCAGCTGTGAGGGCTATTTTGTATTGTTTTTATTTCACTTCTTGCCCACCACTTCTCTGCCTCCTTCCACCAAAAATAAATCAAGATATTTATCATTTGGGGGGAATGAGGTGGCAGAAACATGGGAAATGTAATAATTCCTCTAATAAAAACATTTAAGTCTCAGCTCTGTTTCCAATCTATAACCGCAAACATAGTATTCTTAGTGCCATATGTTTATTAAGGTGTATGTTGTGGCCATGTTTACAGTTGATAGGACATGTAAATAAAGAACAAGATTCTATTGAAGCAGACATGTTTGGGGAGGTGGTTAGAGAAAGGGAGCTTTAGGTACTGTGACTTAGAAGTAAAACTGATCTTTAATAGTTTCCGATTCCAGCTACTGGCCTACACTTTGCTATAGGGGTTTTTGACAATCCACTTGACTTCCTCATGTTTTATGGGGTCTTGGATCTCAGAGACAGAGGCAAACCAGGAGGCAGCAAGAGGGAAAAGACAGATGTAGCTCCTGCAGGAACAATTGCCAGCCTACATCTTCTCAAGGGTTCCTTGCCAGGCCCAAGGTCTCAGATTCTCTCAATCTTTGTGAAAGAAATTGCAAAAGCAGATAAGAATCTTTATCAGTTATTATACTACTGCTCAGAAGTCTGAACTGAAGGCTATTAATGAAAGAGAATTAGTTTGTCTATTTAAAATTGTTATGGATGAATGAATGAATCAACAAATGAAGCATTTCGTAAATGCTTACTTTATCAAAAAGTCTGTGTGAAGAGCTGGGGATAAAAATAGGAAAGACAGACCTGGCTCTCAAGAAGCATACTTTCTAGTGGGAATGACAACACATATTTAGGTTAAGGCTGCAATTCAGACAAAAGGTCCCAAGGTCCTTAGGTTCCACGGGCAAAGAAGAAGATAATTCTTTTGGTTTCATGTAATTTCCATAGAAGAAATCATATTTGCCTCTGATGTTGGATGATTTAACAGGGCCAAGGATTTGATGATAACTTTCTCGGGCTTCAATAAATATGGCTAAATAAATATGGTTATAGCTCCTGCAGAAGCACTTGCCAGCCTGCATCTCAGGGACAGTGTTTACCCCATGACTGTGGGTCCTGGACCGAAATGTTGCTGTTATAAAGGCTCTTGGGTTCAACATCCTTGGCTGTCTCCACCACAGTCCAAGGGGAGATAGTGGTCAAGGTGGCCATTAGCATTCAACTTGCCTGGCATATGCTGCCTCCTGTTTCTCCCTCAGGGTGCCTTGTTGCTTCAGCTAGGCTGGCTTGCCTGTCCTGTGAGCAGCAGCTGGTTGACAGTTGGTGGGAATGGCTAGCCCCTTCTCCACAGGATTTGCTTCCCTAGATGATGGCTGTAAGAGCTGGGCTGGAAGCAGGACAGGTGTTCTGAGAAGTGCTGCCACTCCCCAGGCCTCTTGTGTTTAGGATTTTAATCTAATTCTTCTGTGTTTTTAACCCAGTCTTTTCTTTCATTCCTAAGAAAAATATAGCTGAGCTCTTCTGACGTTCTCCCCAATTAAGCTTTATTTAGTAACTGATTTCAATAATCATTTGTTAATCGCCTGCTGTGTGCAAAACATTCTGTGGGAGTTCTGGAAAGAAAAAGTTACAGTTATAGCACTTGGAGAGGAAAGTGAGCTTGAATATTATCTAATCAAAAGCCCTTTTTCTAAGTTCAGAGATGCTAAGTGACTTAGCCAGGGTCATACAGCTTGTAAATACCATTAAAGGATTTGAACCCAATACACCCAGCCACAAATGCCCTGCTCACTCTATACTCCACAAAATAGCTTGAAATCTAATGGAAGAATTCACATTAACTGTTTAGTCATCAACCTTGTCAAACTCATCAGATGAGATTTTTCAAATTCCAACTCTCACACCAAAGATGCTTACTTTTCTAAGGAGGGATACAATGTGTAACAAGAGCTGTATCAAAACCCAATAGAGGAGATAACAAACCTGTCTCTAAGCTATTTATTATTGGATATGTAAGAAATCTCCTTAAGAACATTAACATTAATCAAAATATTCCCTTGGTTGGTTCTGAAGATCAAAATATTTCCTTATCTTAAATGTATGCTAAAAGCAATGGTTCTGATTTATCTCATCGGAAAGGGACTTTTAATAATTTCTCCATCAAGCTCTCTTCCATCCTGTGTCAAAAATAACATTATGTAGAATAACAAAAAGCCCACCCACCTCCAGATTTCATATTGGGAATACAAATTGTGATTAAACTTAAGAAAAAAAAATCACATTTCACAATTTATTCACCGTCAGCAACTCTTCTTTCCTTCTGATTGTTGGGCTCGGCAAAATAGATGCAGTTTCCCTTTAAAGGTAGAAAAATCCAAAAGCATCTTTAATACTAAACTATGCAAATATGGCCAAGCGATAATTGCTGTGGGAACCATAACACTGAATTTTATGACTTTTGTGCATTTAAATTTTCTACCATAATGTTGCATTAACGAAGGGTGTCTTTTTTTTTGCATTGAATTTATATCTAATGTGATTCCATTTTTCACTCTTTACAGATGCAGATTAGGCTGCTATAATGTTCCTGATGCAAAACTGTTTTTGGTAAATCATATCAAAATGTTTCATGGATCTCACCAAAAAGTGTTGATATATGGAAATTGCTCTTTTTTAAAAACTGTCCTGAAAATCCAAATGGTAGGTTTTGAATTTCTTTTCCCCGACACCACACCCTCCCTCATATTTATGGGGAATTAGAGCAAATAAATAATACATTAACGACATTTTTCAGAAGAATCACAACTATAACTAGAGAAATGCTTATTACAAATACAGTCTAAACAAAAGATAGTTAGCTGAAATGCTCCTATATGGCAGCAGGTGAAATAGCAAGAGTTTTGTATGTAAGGTCAAATATATTTCATTACCTCACTTGATTGCTGCCTCAATTTTTTGCCAGCTAGCTGGATAAAATCTCTCTCAATTAATTATGCAAGATTTGTATTTCTGAGAAATAAAGGCAAATCTAGGTACTCTGGCCTTTTGCTTATTAAAAAGGAGATCTAAACAAAATTCAGGACTAATCATTTGTAAATTAACAGATGATTATAAAGTAGGATAGTATGGGAAGTCCATAATAACTAACATCTGAAGGATTAGGCTGTCCAGGCTAAGAGCTTGGAATATTTTTTTTTTATTTCTGATGATTAAAGCGATGATGATGATGATGATGATGATGATGATGATGATGATGATGATAGCTAGCATCTGTATAATGCTTTAAGGTCTGCCTGCAAAGCACTTTACCTATGTTACCTCATCTGACAATATAATACTTTACTTTCTTGGCAGACTTCAAATCACAGCTAAATCTTCAGTAAGGTTCAAATATATTAGGCATTGCAAATATATGTAAAGAAAGATTTTTTTTTCAATTACTGAAAATAAAATAATTAGGAGATAAATACAGGAGCCAGATATCAAAGACCGAAGTCTCAGAGTCTCCATGAAAATCAAGGTGGAATATTGATCAACAGTATTTAAAAGACTGAATGATCTTTAGCATTTTTTAGGAAAGAATGAAGGAAAGGAGGGGAAAGCATGACCAGAAAATTGTAAAGGTGAGAAAAAAAAAGCAAAAAACAAAAGTAATTATTTCTACAAATTCACACAATTCAATAAGGAAATACATATAAACTGGCCCTGATATACACTAATTTTTCTTCCCAAAATATCCATTAAGAGAATGTAGAAATAAAGACAGATGTATAAGAAAAAACCCCGAGGCCTGAATGATGATGCATGCACATTTCTCCAGAACAACCCATTATGGATAGCTGTGCATATTTAGCTAGAATGGCTTCACCAAGTTACAGTATTTGATAACAGTGCTGATGTAATTCATTGTAGAATGTAAGTCTGTTTTGTTTCCTCAACTAAATGTGTTCAATTGGATATTTTGAGGAACATCCACATATAATGCGATCCGAAGGACACGGTCTCTGTTATACTGAAGACTGCAAATGCTGTAGTGGGCTGTGGTGTACTTTTAATTTAGAGCTTTGTGATCAGTTTAAAATAGGGGGATCTGGCTCAGATTCCTTTCCAATTGACTCTCTAGCTTATGTTTGGCCTCTCTAGAGCATGTTTCATAAAGGAGAATGCTGTGAAACTTGGGAAGAGTGCTTTTCTTACCCTGACGAGGACTGCAATAAGGTTGCCTCTTTGGGGGATTGTATCATTGGTGTGTTTGAAAGTGAGAGGGGAAGGATGAAGAGAATCTAACTTGGAAACCCTATTGAATAATACCGCTTAAAATTTGAATCTCAGTTATGTCATTTTACTAGAATAGAATAATAATCCGAGATAGGTTGTGAGCATTTTGTTGCACACATACGTATAGTAATTTATTCCATGAATTCAGATTGTGCTCTGAATATCTCTTTGGAGTGATTTTGCTATCCTTAACCTCCCTCAACACCCATGGGCAACTTGCCATATTCGCATGCACGAGGTAGAAAGTTTACACAAAAGCTTGCTCTGATTTATACACCTCTTCCGGGGGCAGAAGCAAAGCCTACAGAATCATTAGGGTTTTTCTCCGGTTTCGGCTGTATGTCTGGCAGCCACTACTGTAACATTTATTATTGTTCCTCATTTATTGGATTGGCTCTTTCATTAATAATTTAAGGAGGTTTAAAAAAAAAGCTCCCATTACAGTACATTGAAAGCAAAAATCTAAATCCATTCAATGCTAAACAAACTACTTTTTTGTGCTACTTAAATGTCCTGGTAATTTGAAATTCCAGTTCTCTCTCAGGCAGGTTTAATTAAAGCCACTGGATTTAGAGAACAAGAAGTTTTACCGGTGAGCTAGCCCCTCGAACCCTCCAACTGGGAGAGGAACTACGATTATGACCGAGTATATCCATATCCTGCTAGGACCCCTATAATGCTTTCCATTAGTCAGGAACTGATGCAATGATTTACATTTTTCAAATGTGTGACAACTGCCTCATGCTACTAAATACACATACAGCCTCTCGGTCACACCCAAAGCAAACTGATCAAAATGATGAGGCAGCTTTTCCCAAGTCGCAACTTCAGAGCTTCAAAGCAAAACCAAACCAAAGGAACAAACAAAAAGTCTTCCGTACTAACAATTCAGTTCCAACTTGGCTATAAACCCTTTGATTTTATGAATGGAATTATTCAGGTTGTTATCATAGAGAGAGAAATCATTTTCCTTCTGGCAATGAAAAAAATGGGAATCTGGGATTAAAATTATGTTTAATCATAGTTAAAGTCCCAAAGCAAGTGACAAGAACCACAATGAGTATACAGGTAGAAGCCCATCATTAGAACATGGCTTCTGGTCCCATCTTTAAAGAGTACATTTACATGTGCTCAGGAAAGCACTCCATTGAGAAGCCAGCTTCACTGGAAAGGAAGGAGGGGTCAAATGGATCTCACACAATCTTGGGTCATAAATATTGTGGAATTGCATCACTTCCACTTTAACCTTTTCCAGGCTCACCAATATTTGATTCCTGTGCTTTTTCTACATGTCCCTTCACATGGTAAGGTGAAATATCTGTCCCCATTTGTACCCAGTCATCTGACCTTTGATCTACGTTGCTCACTCAAAATTCAGTTCCGAATGACTAGTGTTCTCTCAGGCAAAATCTACATAATGTGCTGTCAAAGACTGTCAAACAAATGGTTGACTTCATACACCCCATTTCAGCAAAATGATCAAAACACCAGAAGGGGGAAAAAAACCCTTTTCTATGCTGAAAAAAATATGGTTCAAAGATGAAAAATGTACTCTAAGTGAGGGGCTCTTTGAAGAGGCAAAAATCAAATTATTCCTGAGAGAATGTGGATACAAAATGCTGAATGTGATCTCCGTAAAATTTAGGGGAAGGAATTATATTCAATTGTACCATTTTGCATGCCTTTCCTGCCCTCCTCCCTATCCCCACCATGATAACTGTTGATCTAAGGCATTGGGAAAAAGTTTGCTTAGAACCATAAGGAAGGGTGATTCTGACAGAATACACAACTGCCAAAGCCAAGGGGAGGAGAAGAGTATCAGAAATTCCTTTAAGGCCGAACTTCTTTGTGTCTGGTAGGGCTTGTGTCTAGGTTTTTAATCCCAGTGGTTACATTTAGAAGCTAAAAATCGCACATTATAACTCCAAAAATGGGAGACACTCCTCTATTTTAAATCCATTTGTACAAATTGTGAAGTTGGACCTAGCGGCAACATCTTTCCGAATTTACTAATTAATTCTGTAAAGTTCCTTTTTTTGGAAGGCTAACAACAAAGATACTCCCTTTTAAGGAAGACTGTACATTCTAAGGGGAAGCCCAAGGTCCTTCTGGTGCCTGCGTTTGCCTCCCATATGCGTGCCTGTCAAGTGATGTGGACAACCTTTCTCTCTAGATTCTAGTTCCTCACAGAGAATGTTTTAAAAACTTATATGTGCGAGCAGAATTCAAATATCAGTTGCCTCTCTTAAAGGTAATGTGCTATTTTGCCTCATTATAATAAACACCAATGTTTTTACAATTGCAACAGTTCTCCACCAGCATTAGCATATTTTGGCTGAGGTATTGTTTTTCCGTGACCTGTATAATACGTGTCACATTAGCAACACAACAAATCAAACGTTTGTTAATTTCCCTCGCTTTCCCACACAGCTGCTAGTGTTATCGTGTCACCAGATTTTAATTAATATGATAAGTAACACTTGCAAGACAACAGGCTGATTTTTTCCCCCTCTGTGTGTGTGGGTCTATGTGTGTGCATGTGCACCCGCGTGTGGATTAGGGAAGAAGAGGGGAAAGGAAGATGTACAGAGGCTCTCTTTGCCAGGATTTTAGTTATTAAAAACATATGCACATAGAACGGCGAACTTTCTCTCTGGCATTCCATCTGGTTCTTGGGGAGCAAATATAGCCCCGTCCCAAAGTCTATGCTAAAAATCCCCGACGTCCTAGAATATTTCTTTTTCTGGCTGAAGAGCGTGGACACTTAAGCTTTTAGCACTTACAAGAGATGGAGCAAATACTGGCCTCAAATTTGAGGTTTCTTTTCATTTTAGACCTCCATGCCTGTAGTAACAGATATATTTCTGACTTTTTTGCAGAGCCCATTCGAAATATTTTCTAGGTACTAGAGATCATACTATCAATAGCATTCTAGTGCAAGTCAAAAGTGCCATCTATTTGCAAAAGCAAGAAATGCACCAATGGCCAGGATGAGAAATAGCTCACACTGCCTGTATCCTTCACAAACTCTTACTTAGCTACTAATCCAAGTCTCTACATTTGGGACTGAAAGAAGAAAAGCAGGCACAGACACAAGAGTGTCATAAAATATCTAAAACAGATATAAAACTCAAAATATATTGCCATTGTTCCCCTTGGGCCTTTTTCCTTCTAGGGGTTTGGATTTTTAAGGGTAAAGATTATTTTAATAAAGGACTTGTTTCCTGCAATGACAGTATAAACATCTTTTCCCCAAATAACCTGTGAAATAAGAAAGACTACCCAGAAATGAATAGCATATTATCCTGAGAAAACAATATCCATTTAACAAAAAAAAAAATCAATTCTGCCAAAAATAAGGTCACTGGGAAAAAGCTAATAAGCAAAAACAAAAACAAACAAACAGAAACAACCTAAATTTGTCCCTATGTGATACAACAGAAGTTAGCAACAATAAAAGTGACATTCCCAAGAACAGGTTTTCCTAACATTTCCTGGCAAAGCCTTTTTTATATATACTCCAAACAGAAAAGAGACCTTACAGATATAAATAAGCGGCACACCAGAGTTTTTTGTTTGGGGGGTATTTGTTTGTTTGTTTGGCAAAATGCAATTCTTTCAAGTGTCCATGTTATGGGATGAAGAAGGGAGAGATACAGAATGTAGTTTGGTTATGGTTGCTTTTTTTTTTAATTTAAGTCATTCTATATCTTTTGGATGAGATTAAACAAGAAAGAGATGTGGGAATTTCCACCGCCCTCCTATCACCTCCAAAAGCATTTTTAAAAAGTAGTTGAGGGAGAAGAAAAAGGAGAGACTTGTCCCTGCCCTTTAAAATTAACACAAGACCCTTAGACCAGTGTTACCCTCACTTAATTATGGATACACACAGAAGTACAGACCTATGAGGTTGGCCTATTCCCTTGCATACTTGATACCATCACTGCCACAGTAGAAATATTCCCATAGATATTCTGAAAATGCACCAACATGCCAGCTGTAGAAATACAGGTTTACAACAATGATTGGGCTGGTTTGGCAAAATGGGAATAGAAAGTATATCCCTGGATCCTCCTCTTCCTCTTGCTCTGCATAAGGAAAGTGATGAGAAAGTATGCCCATGAGCTCTCGTGGCAGATGATTCAGATCTCAAGACAAAGACCAGGGGGTTAATTTACTCACATAAGTCGAGGAAATAAATGGAAGTCTTAGGAACAGAGTTTTGCCCATATACCCACACATCTTTGCATCTTGCCTTCTCCCCATCTTCTTTTTTCCCACAATCAATGTTCTATAAATCTTGTATCTTTCCCTTTTTGAAAGAAGTACCTGAATGAATGACTGCTATGTTTTGTATTATCTACTCTTTGGGGTGAGAAAACAGGAGGTCAATGATGGAAAGGAGGCATTTCACCTACGAGGGTGAAATGAGAAAGAATGGAGGAAAAGGAAGATGAACAAGAGCTATTAAGGAGAGAGAAGGAAACAGAGGCACAAGGACCAAGAGAAAGACTTACAAAAAGAGACAGAGGTCTATCTTTCAGTTTAGTGAATACAGATCGCTTCCTTCTGGCCCAGAAATTAACCGATCATTTAGTTTAGAACCCGAGTAGGGCAAGTCCCTAAACCTTTCTGAGATACACAAATTAGAGAAATAATAGGGATCTGTAAAATTGGGATAATAGCACTTTTCATATCAATTGCAATAAAGATTATATGAGATAAATTCAGAGTAGGGTATCCATTATGGAAAGGTCTGGGGTGATTTTAGAGTTGAGCCATCCATATATCTAGGATGAATTAATAAAAATTAAGATAGCTAGTAAGTGTGATCAATAGCAGGGGCCACTCAGGAAATAATCCAACTATAAAAACAACATCTAAAAGCAGCTACTGCACACAATCACAGTGGGAAATTAGGAGAATTCATGACTTGTATCTGTGATGGCATTAAGTTATCTGGACTGGAGTAGTCTTCCATTGTGGTCAAGAAGCTAATTTTAAGGCACACACGTAATTTTGGAAGTAAATGATACTCAACAAAATGAGGTACACATAAATACAACCAATGACTTAGTAGAATTCAAAAATGGAAGAACCATCATTCATATAAAAAGGAATCAGAGAAGAGATCTCTAATTTGAGTCCCATACCCACATAATAGTGAAAAATTGTGTTCCTTGGAAAATGTCAATGATAATATAATCTCCCTAAATCCTCCTCCACATTATACACCACACACACACACATACACACACACACACACACACACACACACACACACTGTGGAGACTAAAAAAGCAACACAACAGAGTAGATAGAGTACAAAATTTGAAGTCAGGAAGACCTGGGTTCAAATTCTGCCTATCACATAAGCAAGTCATTTTAAATTCTCTGGGCCTTGCTGTCTCACCTGAAAAAATAGAATGCCAATACCTATAGTTGCTATTTCATAGGATAATCTTGAGGCTCAAATGAGATAGGATACAGAGGGATATTAGACCAGGGATTTCACTGATAGAAAGAATTTCTTATGGGGAAATCCCTCTGCCAAAGCCCTCACTACTTTCTCTGAAAGTCAGAAGCTTAAAGAATAGTTGAGAACCCTGAGAACTTAAGTGACTTCCAGGGTTATACAGTCAGTATATGTTAGGAATGGGACTCGAACCTATGTGTAGCTTATTAAAAGGCCAGCTGTTTACTCTATCATGCTGTCTCTAAAATAAGATAATGCATGTATAATTCCTTATAAACCTAAAATTGCTTATAGAAATGTTAGCTATGACTATTGCTGCTGCTACCATTACTACTATAACCCAGTTACAAACTCTAGGCAGAGGATTTCCAGCTTTGGCCCACAAATTGTTATATAATATGTTCTAGAATTGGTGAGGGCTACTGACCTCTCAAACACATGTGGGTACATAGGTTCTAAAAAATAAAATTCATTTTCTGGGAGAAGAATATTTTTTTTAAAAAAGCTTGCCAGAATTAAAATAGAATTAAATAAAAATCTTGCTTCTCCATTTGAAAACTAGTCTCTGAAAAACAGAGAAAGCGAGAGAGAGAGAGAGAGAGAGAGAAAGAGAGAGAGAGAGAGAGAGAGAGAGAGGAGAGAGACAGAGACAGAGAGACAGAGACAGAGACAGAGAGAGAGACAGAGAGAGAGAGAGAGAGACAAATAATTCTAGATAACAAAGAGGGTACAGTTAGTCCAGTAAAATCAGAAACTAAACTTGAGTTTAGTGGCTCCTCCATTCCCTCAAGGCTGTTCTTTCTGGACAAGGATGAATTAAATTGAATTAAATTAACTTTAAAATTTCCCCATCATAAAGCAAACTTCTTTCCAAGATGTAGCTACAAGGTCACCAACAAAGTCTGCCGACAGCCAGAGCCAGCTCACAGTGAGTTGGCACCATCCAATCCTCAGTGGCACAGTAGTAATCAGACAGTAATGGGGCTCTTAACACAGGCCACTACCACTACCTCCCACAATCAAAATCTGGGGGGAAAGAGATGTAAATAGTAGTGAGTGCAACAAAGGTCAACCCACCTCATTCGTGTTCCTGGGAAGTTTATCAGGGTGAAAAGGGATAGCATGAGAGATGGCAAAACTCAAAACCCATCTGCCCACAAAACACAGAAGAAAGGGTACTGAAGTCTTCACAGTATGTGTACATATGTAGTTTTAAGAAGGTGATTCGTCTATTCTGAAGACAGCCTAAGTACTGTATTATGTAGCATTCAAGAGGTTTGATGAATCGTGTGAGATAGTAAATGATGCAGGAAAATTGTGTTCTTATGCTTCTTTTTTTTGGCCAAATTCCTGCAAAATTGTACTTGTAATGCAACAACCGCTTTGTCATGAATAGGGCTCTTTGTCATTTGTTAGCTGACCCATCTCAGCTGTTGCAAAAATCAAAAGGGAATTGATTTTGATGATCTGACATGCAACTGGAGGGGAACACAACCACCAGATGAACAAAAAAGTCGCCTATACCACCAGTGGGTAGATCGATACTCTACCTATGTCAGGTAAATGTGGCTATAATCAAAAAAAGAAAAACAAAGCCATGCTTTCTTAAATTCGTGGCCTCCTTGGTGCCTGGTATTCTTCTTAGAGTCCCAGCTATTCTTACATTCTTTTTTACAGTTTGCGTTGTTTTTCTTTAATCCCAGAGTATTATTTATAAAATGTCCTGTTCAGAGACAGAAAGAAAGAAGGGGGGGGGGGGGGAGGGAGGGAAGCACAAGAGAGGAGGGTTTCTTGCATTTAACCCCAAACACCATTCATCTGTAAGTAGTGTGTAATACGAAGCAAAGAATACTATCTGCCTCCCTGTTTAAGCATTCGTGTGCTCATTAACAGGCCTAGCATTATTCATTACCCAAACCATTCAGTTCGGTATCGGAGCACCAGGAAAAAAAGGACTTTTACCACTTGCATTATGCTACTTGCCTCTACTAATTTTAGTGATTACATTTGGACTGGACATATCATTAATCCCGCTTCTGGTGTCTAGTTTATTTCAAACAAGTAGGAGGCATATTATTATCTTGTATGCTCAGGAAATGCACGGCACTGTCCCAGCCTCCCTGCCAAGGCCTTCATTGACAGTAAGATGGCAGTCTCCCCCATTCAAGGGGGATGAGATTCGCTGGCTACGTGGTAAATAAAAGTGGTGATTTGTCCATGCCCACTGTCAATACCTTGCACACGCTCAGTGGAATTTATGTTGCTCGCATCATCTGGGGAGTTTCATTTTATACAGACACCCACGTATTTTTTCTGAACATTTCTGGGAAAATGGCCCAGAAATGTTCAGAAATATACGTAGGTGTCTGTGTAAAAAGCAGTTCTCAGAGTGGTATGCAAAGTATAAATGGGTAATTAGAAGCACTGGAAATAAACCCGCTATTCATTATGGGGCCACGGAGAGAGCGAGCAAGCGAGCAAGCGAGCAAACCACAGAACTCCTCAAGCATGGTCCCGGGCTGGAGAGATCGCTGGGAGGGGAGAGTGTATGAAAGCAGGAAGGGACTTGCAGAAAACGAGGGCCACCCAGTCTCAACGAATCCAGGAGCGGGTAAGGAAGGACCTTCTCTGTTCGTCTGCACCAACAATGGGTTCAGTGTTACAATGAGCCCTGCGGCACGGCCATCCAAACTAAGTGCTTTGAACATGGCTTCCTCTTCTCTCGCCAGCCAGATGCCTTGACTGCGCGTCCCTTAGTTCACCCTCAGGAAGGACCTTACCATCATCTGACTTCTCTCAGCCTCTTAGAATCACCGGTTTACTTAGAGCTAGTTTGTTGCTGTTGTGCAGTCGGCTTCATCTCTGTCCAACTCTTCAGGACCCCGTGTGGACTTTTCCTGGCAAAGATACTGGAGGGGGTTGCTATTTCTTTCTCCAGCTCATTAACGGACTAATCCAGGGTCACACAGCCAGTAAGTGTCCAAGGCTTGATTTAAATTCATGTCTTCCTGACCCCAGGGCTGGCGTTCTATACACCACATCACGTGGATGACCCAGACGGAGCTAGAAGAAACACTGAAAGTCATCGAATCCAAACCTTCCATTTTACAGATGAAAAATTGGATTCTCTAAGTAAGGTTATGCAAGTGCATTTTCAGAGGCAGAATGCGAACACAGATCCACTCACTCAGAAAACTGTTCTTTCTTTCTTTTGTACCTTATTAAAGAAGAAGCATCAAATTGGCATACCCACCGCTACTCTGAGGGCTATGAGTAAAGGGATGGAATCCCTGTGATTCTCAGACCTAGACCAGCCAGACCAAAGGGCCATTCCCTGACCGTCTCTTCTTACTCTCCAGTAGCACCTCAAAGTCAGCTCCATATTTCCTCCATGTGATTTTCTCTGGTCTAAACAACATGACTAACATGGAATTAAGAATTACATAATAGCACAACCTATACCCTATTACCTACTGTTTCCAGGGAGGGGAAAGGGGAGAGGGGAGGGAGGAAATATAAGGCACAAAACATCATAAAATGATTATTAAAATTGTACCTATGTGTAATCTGGAAAAAAAATATGGAACAAAATAAGACTAAAATAAAAAGCAAACAAACAAATTCAGCCCATTCCAGTTCTTGACCTTTGGAAGTCTTATAAAATGTCACCCTCCATAGGAGACATATGCCTTCTTTTCTTGCAGAAAATCACTTTTGTATGTGTTTTAATTTAATTATCTATATATGAGTTCTTTTCCATCCCACACCATCCTCTTAGCTTTCCAACAGACTGTAAACTCCTAGAAGCAGATTTTTTTTTATTTTTGTCTTTGTAACCCAGGTACAGAGCTTAGACCAGAGCTGGCACTTAATAAATGCTAGTTGAGTTAATAAATGTTGAACAAATACAATTCAAAGGCATTTACTGAGTACCAGTTATGTTCAAGGAAAGAAGCAGAGTGAATAGAGGGACAATCTTAAGCTGGGGTTAGATCCTACTTTTAGACAAACTTTTTCTGGCTGTCAACAAACCCCTTAGTGTCTCAGGCAACTCTCCTAGACTCTAAACTCCAAAGGATTTGCTGATCTGTATTATGGAAGGAGCTCACTTTCCTGATGAAAAACCTAGATCTAGGACCCCCCCCCACGCCCACCAAAAATGCAAGGCACTAGATAGATGCAAAGATGAAAGGAGCCGCTCTTTGTTGGTAATAATCATGATGGCAGCTCACATTTAAAAGGTACTGCAGCCCTCTAAAATGGATCATTTCAATCTTAGGATTTTCATTTCACAGATGAGGGAAGTGTAGACCAGTGAAGTTAGAGAACTTGCCAAGAGTCACACAGTATGTGGTGGAGGGTATGAGAGTTAAACACAAGCATCCTGATAAGTCCAAGATCCATTCTGTAATAACTCATCTTCCTTTACAACATTCTGAAACCTCTGCTCAAAGCCGCCAAGTAAGGGAAAGCCCACAAACACCTAAGGCCATGCATTTTCATACACATATACACAAAGCATACACAGTGGAATAATTAATGAGGCAGTATTTATACATTATATAATAAACAAATAAATAGAATATAATAAATGAAACAGTGAAGATAGAATAATACAACAAATACAACAAAAATACATATCATATATTGTAATAAATTTTAAAATAAATGAATATATAGTATGCTTATATGTAAAATACATACACATGTTTTTACATAAATATATTTGTATGTGTGTACATATTTCATATTTATATTTATACTATATTCTCATATATAACATATTACACATGTGTATTATACCTATATTATATGTTTTACATATAATATGTTGTCTATTCCTATAATATATAATTGTGTGATATATTCATGTTAATGAATAATATATTACATGTATTATATTCTTCTATAATATGTACATATATTATATAACATTTATTTAGATGTCTCTTTATTAAAGTTATATATTTTAGTTCTTATTCATTATAGTTAAATCATTATGCTTTGGATATTATATTTATTGTTATTGTATTTGTCATATCTGGTGTTTATATCTTATTATTATTTATTTGTTATATTTTTGTTTACTATGTATATGTATACTGCTGTCTCAGTCATTAATCATTACAAATGTATTTCTTTCGTTTATTTCCCTTGTTGGGTTCCTTATGAATAAGGAATATGCTTCCTACTTCCTTCCTTTGCATTCCATTCCTAGCACATTGGTACTAGGCACCTAGCAGATTCTCAAATATTTGTATTAATAATCTTTCTTCTGAAAAATGTAGAAAGTATATGATATATATTTCACAACACATCCACCATCTCATACCTAAGTAGTTGCACTCTGTGATAAAGTTGGATGAAGGAATTTTTTAGAGTTGAAATACACCTGAGAGTTCATTTAGATCACTTAGCATTCTCTTTTCACTTCACAGGTAATGATAGCTAACATTTTTAAATTCTCTACACATAACATCTCATTTTACCCTTATAACAATCCTCTGAGGTAGGTGCTATTTATCCTATTTCAGAGATGAGAAAACTGAGACTGGTTAAGTGACTCACCCAGGGTCACACTGCTAGTCGGCATTTGAGGTAGAAGTTGAGCTCAGGTTGCACTGGATCACCTAGCTGCTACTAATAGCTGAAGCTCAACAAGGTAATGTGAGTTACCCAAGCTCACACAGGAAGGATGCAGCAGAGTTGGATGTTAAATGCAAACCTCATCTAAATCCAGATCTCATTCTACTACCCTCCCCCTAACACTTTGCCACATCACTCAGAACTAAAATGCACTCTCCGCTTTATTTACATATATTATTTTAAGATTACTTTTTAAAATGTACTGGGGTGAGATTCTATTCAGTATTCAAGAACCATTTTATTTAGCATTAATTATTTAGTGTTACTATAGTGAATTATTAATCTCTTCATGTTAGTGTGATATTCTAAACAGTGATCTAAAATCCCAGCGGACTATAGCAACAAGTAGTTTATTTTATTTGCTCAAGTGCAATTCAATTTTTATTATCATTTAATTATTTTTATCTTATTTATATATAATATGTATCATTACATATTTTTATGTAATCATTTCATTAACAGGGTGTGGTAATACTAAACTTAGATAATACAACTCAGTATTAATGTTTAATGAATGTGCTAAGTGTTATGGTTCTATGTTGTTGAGAGAATCAATGTTTTTTATGTTCAGTGAACATTAAGACATACATAAAAAGCCACCATCTTAAAATGGCAGTAATCAAAGAGTCCAACAAAGGCCCTCTTATCTCTCTATATAGTCAGAATGGTACAAATCATCCTATAAAATTAGAATGTGCAGGGACATGTAGGTGGCTCAATAGACTGAGAGCAAGGGTTAGAAAGAGAGGGTCCTGGATTCAAATCTAGCCTCTGGTTCTTCCTAGTTGTATGACCCTGCATCCTTGCCATTCTTCTACCTTGGAACCAACACACAGTTTTGATTCTAAAATGTAAAGTAAGGCTGAAAAAAGAAAGAAAATTGGAATGTGTCTTATTTTTTAAGATTCATAAGCCATATTTCTGCAAAATTCTCTAAGTATTTTATAGATGTTCTCTCTACTACTAACTTTCTATATTGTCTTCTCATAGCAGAGAGTAGATGTTTCTATTTTCACATAGTTTTATTTATCACTCTCATACTAAAATGAAAACAAAAACCCAGCTGAGATGCCCCAGTACAAATTTCAAATTTAGACAACATCCAAGGCTCTTCATAATCTAGCATTACCTTGACCTCATTTATCTCGCCCAAACCATTTCCTTTGTTAGGTTTCTCTAGTTATTGTCTCTCAAATCTGCCCTTTTTTCATCTTATGTTGTTGTTGAGTCATTTTCAGTCACGTCCAACTCTTTGTGACCCTATTTGGGATTTTCTTGGTAAAGATACTGAAGTGGCTTGCCATTTCCTTCTCTAGCTCATT
Source organism: Monodelphis domestica (assembly GCF_027887165.1). Lineage (NCBI taxonomy): Eukaryota > Metazoa > Chordata > Mammalia > Didelphimorphia > Didelphidae > Monodelphis > Monodelphis domestica. Next base: position 182,688,285 of record NC_077234.1, on the reverse strand, counting down.
TTCAGATGAGGAACTGAGGCAAAGAGGGTTAACTGACTTGCCCAGAGTCACACAGCTATTAAGTGTCTAAGGCCAAATTTGAACTCAAGAAAATGAGAATTCTGATTTTAGGTCCAGCACTCTATCCACTGTACCACCTTGCTGTGTCTGGGCACTATATTCACTGTTTACCTAGCTGCCCTTTTTATCTTTACATCTTACTTTTGCTCATCAGTTCCTCACTGGGATAGTGATACGAAAACTTCGTTAAAAGAAGAATCAAGTAAAAAGAGCTTTTCCAAGGGGATAGAGTGGGTTTTCTCAGTACTCCTTCACTGTCAGCAAATGGGGAAGTCTGATACATGGCAGAAATAGGAACAGAAAGTTTCATAAATTGGATTTTTCTGTATGAGATGCTAGTTTAGAAATACTGTATTTTTAGAGAAATAATTTTGATTATAAAAAATTTATGTTCATATGAATGGGTTTAGTTTTAGTTTTAGCTAAAATACTCTATTAAACTGAATTTAGTATCTTTTAGACTTCTGAACTGAAAAATAGTTTCCTTCGCTTTTGGTTTCTCTTATAGAAGTGAAATTCATAACAAATGCTATAAATCATTCTATCCAGGGTCATATATTTTCTTGGCCAAAGAAGTAGCATTAGCAGGAGAAATTAGTACTAAAGGACTGATTAAAAATCAACAGTGAGAGATACATGTATACATACATACACATATAGGGAGGTGGCAACAAAATTTAATGTCCAAGAAAAGGACCACTGGAATACTAATAATGTAAATCACTTACATATTCACAAAAGCAGAGTTAGGTCCAAAAATAAAGGCTTGGATGGGGTGGGAATAATCAGATCAATGACTCAATTAAGCAAGTATTTTCAAAGAACTGTGTGCCAGACACTATGCTAGTGAGGGAGTACAAATATAAAGAATGAAACAATATCCATTCTAATGGGGGAGACAAATACTCATAATTAAGATAAGTTCAGCATTTAAGTTTAAATACTTATCTTGTTACAATGAAAGCAATTTTAAGATGTCTCATCTGGATTTATGATGTATGCATATAAAGGTCTGTTGAATTATTTAACATGAACAAAAATAATGCAGAGCATCCTACATTTTCTTCAGGATTGTGACTGAAGGAAGAAAGGAAGGAAGGAAGAAAGGAAGGAAGGAAGGAAGGAAGGAAGGAAGGAAGGAAGGAAGGAAGGAAGGAAGGAAGGAAGGAAGGAGAGAGGGAGAGAAGAAGGAAATTAATGCAAGATGAATTTTCAGTGGATATGAAAATTAGTTCAGATCGAGTGAACAAGCATTTAGTTGGTTGGTTATTATCCTTCATACTTGAAGAGAACAAAAATGATGGCACTGGTGATGTCCTTTGTCTCTTTCATAAACTGGATATAAGTAAGGCAGAATTGCACAAAGTTATCAGCTTTACTCTCTCTTCCAGAGTCATGGAAGTCCAATGGAAAGACCAAAGTTATGAAAACTAGTGATGGCCCGGGATTCAATGAATGACCTTAACTTTTTTGATGTCTAACCATTCTCTAAGCATGCCACAGCTCCTGTTTCTGCCACCTTAATGCCCATTAGAACAAATTGTTCTCATGAGAATAAGCATTTACTATGCTAAACTCTGGGGATACAAAGAAAGATAAATGCATGCCCTGCCCCTTAGGGAGCTCACAGTCTGCAAACAGCTATGTACATACAACATAAATACAAGGTTAAATTAGAGTTAATCTCAGAGGAAAGGCATTAGCAATGATAGGGACCAGAAAAGATTTTTTGTTAAGAGGTAGGATTTTAGCTGAGACTTGAAAGAAATAATTAAGACTGGAAGGATTAGTTCTAGGAGTCTTTTCCATGATTTCCAGGAGTCTTTTTTAGGATTTAGATCAAGGGTCATTGGGTATTTTTATCTAACTTCCCTTGAAGGAGTTTTGCATATACACATCTGCAATTCACAGTATTGGTATTATCCCTCCAAACAGCTGTTCTGAACTCTGTAATTCAATTTCCTCACTCTCACAGAATACCTTGAAAGCTAATATTTGGGGGGTTGTAGGCAGTCTCAGAGGGTAAGAAGGCCAGCTTAGCCATAAAGTCGCTTTATCATTCAGCCCTATCTCTACCCAAGAACACCTGAGAGCTCTGTGACACAGGTCTCTACTCTCCAAATTCTCCTATGATGGCTGTTGGGCATCCTGAACACCAAGCTAACACATACCATTTTAAATGCCAGAAAGCACCCCCAAAATAGATATGAATTTGCACTTGACTATAGATGTAAAATTCTGCCCACCAGAGATTCTTCTAAAGCTGCTGATGTTTTAGTGACATGAAACTAAGATTTGGTATTGAATCTTGGCTAATTTGGAAGCCCAAAAAGACTTCTCTTGCTAAAGGAACTGGATTAGACTCCATCAACAGTTTAAATATCCATGCTATCATGAGCTGGAAAGAAGAAAAAAATCCATTTCATGCTGAAATTTAGCAAACAAGGATCTCATCACAGGAAAGAACTCTTTCCCATTGTTTGGATGAAATTTTGTGGTCACAAATGAGGTATTTGGAAGCTTCTCATTCCATGACTTTTTGAAACATCTTAATACTAGTTTCAGTTCAACACAGAAAATGCATCTAATAGTCCTAATGTGAATTCGTAAGCTTTCAAAATCATATATGCTGTAATAACAGCTGAGATAGTGTTGCTTAAGAATTGGACTGTGTGAATGAGAATGAGCAATTAATTTCACCCATGATTTGTATTGGATAACACGGAAACTAAATATGGGATTACTGCATCTGAGGCTATAATGCTTAAATCAATCTTCCCTAAACTGCCTTTTAAAAATTATTACACTAACTCAAAGCAATCCCAATGTACAATTTAATATCTTTTTAATCATTCTAATTACATACAATATATTTACCTAGTTTGCACTGGTCTCTGGAGTCTATTTTACATAACTTTCTTTAAGTAAGCTAATTATGTAGTTATCTAGGAGTCCAGAATGGCTCTGCAGCAGTCATTTCAGTCTTTTAGGTTTGTGATATGCATTTTAAAAAACTGTTTTGCTTAGCTGCCCATAGCATTTGCCAAGAGTCTGAGCAGGGTTGGTCGCATTTCCATTTTAGAAGTACCTAGCCCATCCCCATGCACACACATACTTTTCCAAAAAGCTTAATTCATTTAAATACCAAAAAACCTTTGCTTAAGTAGTCTTAGACTTGTAATATTAACCAACAAAAGCCTGAAATTCAAAGCTGGAGGTATCAATCCAGCTCTATGTCACTCTGTCCCAAAGAGAGGGCTTGTGGGCTGCTATAAAACTGAACACAGGGACCAAATTGGGACTGAATGCAGCAAAGTTATGGGAAGAATGGATCCAGGAGGAAATGGTGCAAGCCATTCTAAAAGTGGCAATTTTTAGGTATAAATGCACCATTTAATTTATACTGAATCTCTTCCTGAATTTAAGGAAGACTGCTTATTTTCTTTAATTTCCCTTCAAGACATTTTAGTTCAATTAAAATGATTACCAGTGTAAGATCAGCTTAGCAATGGTAAAGGGAAGCTGGACAGGACATTAAGAGAACTGGGTTCTGGTTCTGTAGTCTAACTGCATAACTTTGGGAAAGTCACTCAAATCGTCTATACCTCAGTTGTCTCATCTTCAGGTAGAAATTAAGAGAGGTAGGTCAGCTCTTAATATGTTATTTCTAGCCCAAATATTATATAATTCTTTCAATTAATGACTTGTTCATGAACTGTCACCAAAGACATAAGAAACACAAGGCGATTTCACAGACTCATCAATTTGGAGATGATAGGGACCTTAGAGGCCATTACCTCTAAATCATTCATTTTATAGGTGAGGAAACTGAGGCTAATGGAGGTTAAGTGACTTGCCTAAGACATATAGGTAGCATTGCATGTGACATCAGAATCCAGATTATCTGACACAAGAGAGAAATCTTCCTATTGTATCAAGAGGAAATTGCCTCTTTCTTCAGCTTCCAACCTAATAGAACGTAGAAGTACAAAAATGCGGCACTCATAATCATTGCCCTGGACATCATTTCTTTCTACAAAATGGTAGGACGACATCCCTCCAGGATCTCATCCTAATTAAGTTGCCACTTGTTCAATAAGATTTACTTAAATTTGGTTAAAAAGAAAGGATCATAGGATTGGATTATGAATGAATTCAGAAGATAGTGCTTCAGAGATGGAAGGGACCTTAGCAATCCAAACTTATAGGCCAGCTGGTCTTCTTCAAGATAACCACACTGATTCTCTTCTAATCTATTGGTTCTTTATTCTACCCTGGTCTGAACATCTAGAGTACTGGGCTCACCCAAGCATTGCATTTTAGGAATAAAACTGAAAAACTGTGGTGTGTGCAAAGAAAGCCAATTAGAATGGTGAAGGAACATATCATGAAAGAATTTGTAACTGAAAAGCCATAACCTAGAGTAAAGAAAGCTGAGGGATAATGGACAGAAGTTGGATAGAGGCAGAATTCTTCCAAACAATTAGCACTCTCTCCAAGTGGAATGGTAACAGAGGTGCTGAGATTTCATTCATTAGAAGTCTCCCAAGCAGAAGTTGAATGAATACTTGTAAGAGAAGTTTTGGAGGGGGAGTCCTTGTTTCAGTGAGGTTCAAATAGATCCCTTAGTGTTCTCCATTAAAATAAGAGGGTCTCAAATTGTTCTTTTTCTGACTCGGAATCAAGGAATCACAGGATCATTAAATAGGCAAAGTTCAAACCCAAAGCACTTAACCCTCACTTGTGTAGGTAACACTACTACTTATCTCTATTGTGTGCCTTTATTGATAAGTCTTTATTTGTATCTTTATCTGCCAGGTAGCTAGGTGGTGCAGTGAATAGGGTACCAGGCTAAGAGTCAGTTCAAATCTGTCCTCAGATATTTCCTCAGCTGTGTGACCATAGGCAAGTCATTTAGCCCTCTTTGTCTCAGTTTCCTCAACTGAAAAATGAGGTGGAGAAGGATGGCATACCACTAATATTTATCTTTGCCCAAAAAACACCAAATGGCCACAAAGAGATGGACATAACAAGAATGAACTGTCAAATATTTATATATCTTTTTAATTTTTTTATTTAAATTATTTAATATGATTATTTTCATTTAAAATTTTATTACCAGATAAACTATCTGGCCACAGGAAAAATATTTTCACCTCATTTTACTTCTGGCAGCACCTAAATTCATTATATGAATTAGGAGATGTCCTTTCATCTTAGAACCTTAGAATAGGTTCTCCTACAAGTTTCCAGAGACTGGTAATGGATTCTCTGAATCAAAGGCTCAAGAAACCATCCTATCAACCCCTTCACAAAACTTTATTATATACATACTATGTACTCAATATGCTGGCATTCATGATCATTTTAAGTAGTAACCTTGAATTTTCAGATCATCATTTTATCATATAAAATGTCCCCAATGATGCACTTTTTCTGGGTTTCTAAATTTATACATAAGAGTACAGTTATCATTTGTAATACACAGCCTTGTGTAATGGAATGAAGATCCAGACTCAGAGTTGGCCTGTGTTCAAGACCTACATGACACAAACTGGCTATGTGATCCTGGGTAAATTATTGGGTCTATTAATGTTCTAGGCAATTCTCCCAAACAATTAAGTGACTTGACCAGGGTTACACAGCTATCTGAGGTCAGATTTTAATTCACAAAGATGAGTGCCTTTCTGACTCCAGGCCCAGCACTCTAACCACCATACCACCTCCCATTCAGTCTCCCCCGTCCCCCTCCCAACTCTTACCTTTTGTCTTAGAATTAATACTATCAATTCCAAAGCAGAAGAGCAGCAACTGAAGCTAAGTGACTTACCCAGGGTCACACAGCTAGTTAAGTGTCTGAGACCAAATCTGAAGCCAGAACCTCCTCTTTCTAAGCCTGGCTCTCTTTCCACTGAGCTACCTGGATGCCCCTGCCCATTCCTGCTTAGGTAGCAAGTATCTGAGGTTGGATTTCAACTCAGAACTTCCCAGTTCCATTAGTAGCAATGTTCTATTTCTTGCACTACCCAGCGGCCCCCTTACAACCAGTAAAAATCAATCACAAGACCAGGTCATTCTTATTATACATTACCCTTTTTTTAGCTTTATCTTTCATCTTAGAATCAATACTGTGTATCGGTTCTAAAGCAGAAGAGCAGTAAAGGCTGGGCAAGGGGGGGTTCAATGGCTTGCCCAGAATCCCAGCTAGGAAGTGGATGAGTATATATTACCCTCTTAACGTAGCCTATTGTCCAACCAAACTGGTTTTTGGTTTATGTTTTTACTGTTCCTCAAAACAACACTCCATCTCCCATCTCTGAGCCTCTGAATTGGCTTCCCTTATGCTTAGAATACACTCCCTCTTCACTTCTGATCCTGCAATGTGGAAAGGAAAACAGAGACTGAGGAACCATTTATAGAATGTTGCCCTGATGGGGAGCGGCAGTTGGAGGAGCAGAAAGGACTTGTGGGATTGACAGCTTGTGAAGGGGTCTTTGTCCTGTGAACTCGTGAGAGACTGGAGCTAGGACCAGAGCTCAGGATCCCAACCTGTGGTGACAGAGTCTTGCCTCCATTGCCCTTGCCCTGAAGACAGAAGATTCCTGACATCTTTAGATCATCAATTAAAGAAAGCAAAAGAGCAACTGCTGCTAAAGGGTGCTGATCCCTTGAACTTCATGGGGTCCCCCTGAAGACCTGTCCCATCTTTTTACCTCCCCAAGAAGGATGCTAGTAACCTGATGAGAAGAGAATAGTGAAGTGATCAGAGAGGAAGGAGGGAAAGAATAATTTGGCTGGGCTGGAGAAAGAAGAGACAACTTATAGGGTTTCCTATTCCCACAGACTTCTTCCCCCCCCTCCCCTTTTGTTACTTGAAGTATTAAACCAACCTTGTTCTGAAGAAACTTGCAGTCAGATTTAAATCACAGCAGATTAGGAGAAAGAGAGGGTGTTGGGCTAGGCTGGCCATTTAGTCTTGGCTACACAACAAAGAGCAAACAGGGACAGTCAGCCTGCCTGACAAGTAGGGCTTCTAGGGGCTCAAGCACTAGTCAAGTCCTGAGGACAATTGAACTCCATAATCCCCCAGAAGCCCACTCATTGAGGCACAGCCCCTGTTCATCCTTGACCCAATATCAGCTCAGGGGTACCTCACTTGTGGGTTTGAAGTGTGAGGGAAAGAGAGAATTTCACAGACCATCTCTCAGCCCCAGCGGTTCTCTCTCCTCTACCACCAGCCCTCCTTATCCCTTCTGTACCTTCACCTCCTCCATTCCCTGTTACAACCTGTCTGCCTTCCCTTTTAATATCATCATAGCAAGTACCTTCCTTTTGCCAATGTCCTCATATTGATCTTGCATATGGTTTGTATGTTTTGTCTATACTTATACATGTCCATGTTGCCAATGTTTCTACTTTGTCTTCATATCTCCATTCCCTAACAGCCTTGTACACAGCAGGTGCTTAATAGATCTTGCAGTATTTAGGGACTGAAATCCACACACATTCATTTTACATACATATATGTGATATATAATTATGTTTTGTATACAACTGTGGGTTAATAGAACTATTGACATTTTAATTGGGAAAATAATTTCACTGGTAAAAGGAACTTCTCCACCAGTGGGAACCAACAACTGCTCTATAGCTTAGAGCCACAGAGAGTTGCCTAGGACATGGAGGGATTTACTGAGGGCTGGGGGTCACAAAGGCAGTTTGGGTTTCATTTGGAACTTGAATTTGGGTCTTAGTTGCTCTACTACTGTACTGTCAGTTCTCTACTACTCACTCTTCCCTGATGGATACACATCAGGCAGTGATAGGAACTGGACTTCTTATGGCACTGATACACAGAACTCCCTGGCGAAGAAACTCTGCCAATGTTAGCACTTCCTCTACAATTTATAGACTCAGAGATTCTCAGGGCTATTGTTGTCTGGCCTTTGTTTTCAAGGAGGATCTGTGACATTGCCATGTAGGGGTCAGAGTATAGCACGTTCAGCTGTGGCTGATCAGTCCAATGTGAGTGCAGGAGGCTCTACCACAGGTCACTGACAGTTTAAATGACTTGCCCAGGTCATGGGCAGTGAGGGGGTACAGGGGATAGAAACTTAGACCTGGAGAGGCAAAAAAGACAGGGTTCAACTCTTGCCCTAGGCAAGTCACATAACCTTTGTCTGCTTTGTTTCTTTATCTATAATATGGTATGAAAAATATCAGCTACCTTCAAGGACTGTTGTGAGGATCAAATAAGATAATATTCGTAAGGTGCCTTATAAACCTTAAACACTATATAAAGGCTAGCTATTATTAATATAATATTAACATAATTCTATAGAACATATGTAATACAGTCTAAATGAAAATGTATACATGATATAATATAATATGGTGATATATATTTATATAGTATAATAATATAATATAACAACATAACATAATATAAAATGTAATATAATATGATATGACATGATGTAATATAATATATGACATAATGTAATATAATATGATATGATATAACATAACATAACATAATATAACATAATATAGTATAGTATAGTATAGTATAGTATAGTATAGTATAGTATAGTATAGTATATAATGTAATATAATATAATATAGGTGGGACTTGAACCACTGTCCTACTGGCCCCAAGACCATATCTCTGTGTATATATGTATATATGTGCCTTTTTACAGACGCATATATGTGTGTATCTATCCACGTATATGTGTGTAATCTGCATTTCCCTCAAAGGAAGGCTTGAACAACAATGAGCTATTTACTAACCATTTAACTATAAGTAGGAAGCATCATACCTGGCCAGTTATTCAGACCAACTGAGGACTCAGGTATTTCCTACTCAGTTAAAGAAAAAACAACAACAACAACAACAACAACAACAACAACAACAACAACAACAGGTAGCCAGTGTGGTAGAAGAAATCTCCTTTCTTTTAGTCATAATGTCTGAAAACTGCCATTCTCTGCTTTTGTGAATTTCAACTCAACTGTTAACACCAGAAATTGAACTGCAATACTTGAGAACATTAGACTCTTTACTTTAGACTCTACATTAGCCCCTTCCTGGAGCAAAGCCATTATCTATCGAGGTCTGGTATAGAGGCAGTTTTACATTCTTCCCTCTGTGTTCACAATGAACAACTTCCTCTCACAGTAACTTAAAAAAATGGCTATTAATTCTAACAGAGGCTATGTTCAAGTGACTCAACCAGGTTTTAGGTGGTGCTACGCAGCTGGATTGGAGTACGTGGACTTGTTTGTTCAGTGGGATTTGTGAAGATACCAATTCATCAATCACCCTACAAGTGTTTGTGTCTGTTACGCTAGGAGCTAGGGATACACAGATTAAAATGAAACTCTTTCTACCCTCAAGGAACCTGTTCTGTTGAGGGGGTAGGGAGTGCACAAGTAATATATTGAGTACATATAAAATAAATACAAGATACTTTTTTTGGAGAAGTGCAGATATGAATTAAGTAGTTAATAATAATAGCTAAAATGTTTCAGAGTTAAGTGAGGACCCAGGTATATTGAGTGAGGTCATGCTCAGGATCGCTATGATATTTAGGGCTTTACAGACTGTATTAGGACAAATTAAGACTACCAATTAAGCTTTCAGAATCCATTGAAATTTGGGGTGGAGATAAGGTATCACTTTCCCAGTTAAAGGTAATCCCTTTCCCTCTTAAAAGGTAGTATGGCACATAAGTAAAATCTTAACAAATGTTATTTGATTTATTTTTTAAAATAATAACAATAACATTTATATACAACGTTAAGGTTTACAAGATACATCACACTTATTAGCTTATTTAATTTGACCTTCACAAACAACCCTCTGAGTTAGATGCTATAATTATTCCCATTTTACAGAAGGAGAAACAGAGACTGAGGAAGAAGATTAAGGAACTTGTTCAGAGTCACATAGCTAGTAATGTCTAGAGCAGGATTAAAATTCAAGTTTCGAATTCCAAATCTGGCAACCAATCACTGTCTCTCTCAGCTTAGTCTGACTCCTTTCCAGATGAGGAAACTGGGTTGCAAAGCAATGAAGTGATACATCCAAGGATACTTGTTGGCAATCCAGTCCAAAATAAAAACCAAGACTCCAGACTACTAATTTAGAACTTTCTCCATTATACTACATTTCTCCCTTAAAATTTGATATCAAGGACCAATGGAGTCTGAATGCAGAATAAAGCATTTGTTACTTTATTATTCTTGGATTTTTTGTCTCAGCTTTCTTTTGCAACATGGCTAATGTGGAAATCATTTATATAAATTTATATAAACCTATATCATATTGCTTGACTTCTCAAGGAGGGAGATAGAAGTAGAGAATATGAAACAAAAATTTTAAACACAAATTATTTAAAAATTTAAAAATTGCTTACATAGAATTGAGAAAAATAAAAAATAAACAACAAATGTGTTTTTTTAAATGAGGAATATGATGGTTTTGGAAAATTCTGAGAACCTACATGAACTGATGCAAAGTGAAGTGAACAGAACCAGGAGATCTTTGTATACAGTAACAGTAATATTGTAATGATGACCAATTGTGAAAGACTTAGCTGATCTGATCAAGACAATGTTATAAATCCATGATATCTACCATCAGAAAGAGAACTGATAACTGAGTGCATATTGAAGTATAATTTTCTTATTTTGTTTTTCTAACTTTTGTGATAAGGATAATATGGAAATGTGTTTTGTGTGATTTTACAAGTATAAGTAATATATTGCTTGCTTTCTCAGTGGGTGGTAGGAAGCAGGAGGGAGGGAAATATTTGAAACTCAAAAAAAATTAAGCATGGTAAAAATAAACAATAAAGATCAAAAGAGAAAAATTTTGATATCTACTTTTCAAAGCTGATAAAATATATTCATTATACCTAGAAGCATTCTCAATAATGCATACCAGAGAGCTGCTCTTTAGAAAAAGACTTTTAAAGAAAAGTAATACTGAGATGCAAATGATTATTATTTTAAGTAAAACTGAGAAATGGGTGATGATTATTTTCAGAGTTGATGATCAAAACTGTAGTGGAGGGGGAAATAGGGATTTTGACCCTGAAAAAAGAAAAATCTTCATTCTCTAGCATATTTCTTTATAAAATGAAGACTCGGAGCTCACCACCTAAAAATTGATATTTGCTCCATTTTTTTAATTATTCTGATATTGTCACAAGGGAACAGAACAACTGGAAACCTAACACTGAAAACCATCTATCCTATTCACCACCTAGAAGGGAGATCAGTGAGTTGGGGGGAAGAAGGACATAGAGCACCTGAGAAGTTTAGAGATGATGAGATAGCTACACTTGCTTAGGAGAATTCATTTCTTAAACCAGACCCCAAACTTTCAGAAGATAATAGGTTCACGGGCAAGAAATGTTCCTGTCTATAATCAGCTGCCAAATAAGAGCCATTTTTTCCATTCTTCCTCACATTGACTCACTATATTGGTGTTAACGCCATCCTCAGAGTCTTGACTATGGGACTGACTTACAGGTGATTCTGCCTTAGGCAGAAATTCTAGAGATTTTTTTTTTCACTTTGCTACCTAAAATATTTTACTAAAAATAACCTGTGCTGGCTCAGCATAATTCTTCACTTTCATACACAATCCATTCCGGAATGAGAAAAGATTCTGACTCCAATATGTACAGGTTTAAATCTATTTTATAGAGAAAATGAAGTATTTCAGGATGAAAAGCAGGGCACTACAACTGATCTTGAAAGAAAGAACAAGCTCCAGAGAGTTATTCTTTGAACCACAGAACACCAAACCAGGCAGAGAAGAATGTCCTTAAGTCTAAAGTTTCCCTTAACTTCATATTAAATGATGCTCTGATACTAACATTCCCTCCTTACAGCTGAGACAATTGTATCATGTTTCTTTGTGTTCAGTACCAAATGTTATGACTACTGGCTATGATCACTTCCATACTCCAGGCATCATATGGGATGTATGGGATGTTCAGAGCACTAGCATCTCTGACATGAGAGTTAGCTGACTCTTTTCAGGGCTGCTCCTCCACTTTGGTGTCTACCTTTCACCCTACTCTCACCTGTGACTGCAAGAAGCTGTAGTATTTGCAGCAGCCACATTCAATACAACTGTCTCAGTAGATGGTCTATACCACATTGAAAGTAAGCAACAAGTCTCAGACCTGATGGTGAGTTAGGGGAGTGTCTACCCCAAGCATATGAATTTTTTCAATTAATTTGTTCAGGTATATCAATTCGTTCCAGTGGCCATGAAGGGAGCTAAAGCAGCCACAGTGGAGTTCTTAGACCTTAGTTGGACACTGAAGATACCAAAATCGTTTACTGAATCTCAGACCATCCCCTGTCATCTTGACTTTTGTCTATTGCCACAGGACTTCAATAAATCTTGAAAAGACAGTGAGACTGACAGACTGTCCAATTCTGTCTCACTTTAAATCCAATTCACAATAGGGTTCTAAGGATCCAAATAAGAACTGAGTTTTTTATATATTTTTCAAAATAAGATAAACAAAGAGTAGCTTTAGAAAAAGCTTTTCATACTAGCTTAGTATGTCTGAGGGTCAGAAAGAGATAACTTTTAGAGTTTCTTTTCAGACCTTTAACAAGAGACTCACAAGGACAACACTTCGGTAGGTCTTAGAATGCCTTTATGATAGATATTATCCCCCTCAGAACTACATTTTAGTGTATTATAGAGCCTTTAGTTCAAAGGGGAGTGGAATTGGAAGGGAAAATTAGAGAGTATTGGGGTTTCTGTAAAGCCATCCACCATACACATTAGACAGTGACTTCACCAGATTCTAACCACACCATCTCTTAAAATTGGTGCTAAATATTAAACATATTTTCCCCTGGCATCATTTTGCCATAAATCTCACTCTCAACTGAATAAGTAACTATTGGTTCTCATCTTTCAAACAACAAAGTCACCCCGATCCTTCCTGCTGAGCTGAACAATGAAAATTTTTTTAACCATTATTACAACTGTTTTTTTTTTCCCACGAGCTTGATTTAGAAAGGGAAAATTCCCCACCATATTTTCAGTCTGATTATCAGATGATGATGGACAATAGATTGATAAGAGTCACTCAAGAAGATGTAAGCTCTTGTGTATAACAGCTACTACAATTATCAGACACTACTAAACTATTATTGATCTTGTTCACATTGGGTGATAACTGAGCATTTTCCACTTACTTAAAGTGCTGTTAGCTAGAAACTCCCATCAATGAAAAAGCAGCAGACATTTCTTTAAACACAGCTCAATACAACAAATAGCGCATACTGAAGGTTCAGAGTTCTTTAATCTCTGTGAAACAAATAACTTGCCTGGCAAAAACATACCTTCTAGTTGCTAAATGGTTTATTACAACAAAACAGGGACCCATGAAGGTCATTTAATATGTAACCTTAAATACCACTGATGGGCACACTGATGGGGGAAAATATAGTCTAGCTATTTGGAAGAAAGTGGGAGGTAGAAAAGGGAAGAGGAGTAAGTGACAATCTTTCCAAATCAAGCCAAGTTGGATTTCTTTGTCCCCTTAGCAATGTCTCCAGTTTGCCAGACCAGCCTTATTAACTATAACTCTTTAGGGTTAGAAATTATTTTGCATGGGATTTCATTGTGAGAGGGATAGAGGAGGGTGGAGTGGTGAAATGCAAATTAATATTGGATTTGGAGTTTAAGCAAGCTGCTTTACCTCAATTTCTTTATATGTAAGATGAAAGAGGTTAGACTAAATGCTTCCTTTTCCCCTTAAATCCCAAACTCCTCTGAGCATACTTGATGGGTATGCTGTCACAAAAGTTGCTGGTCTTTCAAATACAATTTCTCCCAGTGGTGTCTCTAGCTGCTGACATATGTCCCATTCTCGTAAAGGAGCAAGCCTTTATTACCAGACCAGGACAAACTGAGGAACATAAAAATAAGGAAATTGATGAATAAGGAAATCATCCAGTAACAGTGAAACTAATCTCTCTATACAATCAGCACTTAACAAAAGGGCTGACCATTGAGATTTAAGGTCAAGCCTGATGAACTGAGAAGTCAATGAAAAGTGGTTTTTGTTATTTATTTTGCCATATTTTCTTCTACTGTGAATAGTCTGCATGTTATTGTGCAAAGATACATGGCATTTTTTCAAACAAAGGCAAATTTCCGAAATTCACATGTAGGTTTTCCAATCTCCAGGGTAAGCAACCTATCTGCCCACTTTCTGACCATCTTACATCCTTTTAAAACTGCCCCAAATTATCATAGTTGGGGGGATGTAAGATTCAGGCTTCATAGTAGTTCTGTCAAAAACTACAAGACATTTTCTGGGGTCATGGAAGGCTGAAACCGATGGCCAAAATGACCATTTAGAAATCATCTGTGGATGTTAGTCATCTATACCAGTGGTGGCAAATTCTAATAGGATCTCTATAGGCCACATATTTACTTAAAAATCAAAAATTAATATTGCCTGTGTTTTATTATATTTTTATTTTGTTAAATATTCTCCAATTGATTTTTAATCTGGTTTAGGCTGGCAAGGGGTTTGACACCTCTGATCTATACTGCCCCCTTACCTCTCTTCCTATACTAGGGGCAGATTCTGGGTGACTCACAAGGTAAAAACATTTTGTTGTTGTTGTTGAGTTATTTCAATCATGTCCCACTCTTCATTAACAAATTTGGAGTTTTCTTGGCAGATAAACTAGAACAGTTTGCCATTTCCTTCTCCAAAAAATTTTACAGAAGACAAAACTGAGGCAGACAGGGTTAAGTGATTTTCCCAGGGTCACAAAGAGAGTAAGTATCAGAGACCTGATTTGAACTCAGGTCTTCCAAAAATAAAGCAATGTTCAAGTCCCCACTCTGGCTGTGTGACACTAATTCTTTTTTTTTTTTAAACCCTTACCTTCCATCTTGGAGTCAATACTGTGTATTGGCTCCAAGGCAGAAGAGCGGTAAGGGCTAGGCAATGGGGGTTAAGTGACTTGCCCAGGGTCACACAGTTGGGAAGTGTCTGAGGCCAGATTTGAACGTAGGACCTCCCATCTCTAGGCCTGATTCTCAATCCACTGAGCCACCCAGCTGCCCCCTGCTAATTCTTTATATTTAGGGAACATATCAGCCAGTGTTGGTAAAGGGAGCTTCCTCATCTAAGATTCCCTTGTGCCAATGAAATCTCTAGTCAATGTTCATATTCCTCTACATAACTGGTATACAAATAAATGTATTTGTGCATGGACAACTAATGTGGTATAAAGAAATAGCATGGTGTAGTAGGAAAAGCCCAGAATTTGGAGGCAGGAAGACCTGAGTCCTCAATTTGCCTTTGGCAATAACTAGCTATGTGACCCTGGGAAAATCACTTAAGATATCTGTTTCTCAAGTTTCCTGATGGGGAAAAAAATGCATAATGACAGTTGACCTAATGGATAGATAAAGGAGAACCTGAATTTAAACCGAGCCTCAGACTCTGACTAGTTCTGTGATCTCAGGTAAATGACTTTAACCTCTATCTGCCTCAGTTTCACCCTCCATAAAATGAGGATAATAGTAGTAATGGTTGTAGGGATCAAATTAGATGATATTTTATAAATGCCTTGCAAAATGTAAAATACAATATAAATTCTAGTTATCATTATTTCCTAGTTCATAGGATTTTGTGAAGCTGAAATGAGATCATAGATGAAAACCATTTTCTATGCTTAAGGCTTAAAAACAAGTTATCATCATTAATGTAGAAGACATTGAATAATAACTCACCTTTACAAATGAATAAGCAGCCTTGTAGGAATGTTCTGTATTTCAGCCTGTATTACTTACTACACTGAGTAATTTGTGCAACCAAACATACTATTAAATAGCAAATTAATGAATGATGGTAATTTCTGATTTTCAACATTTTGTGGAAAGCTTTATACACCTCCTGAATTCTCTGAGTCTTCAACTCTCAGGGACTAACTGAAATGAAAATAAGAAAATGCATCTTAATATAAAAAGAGTTTGGGGCTAAGTGGGAGTGTGGTACTGAGTGGGTGCAGGAAGGTAAGTGACTAATGGCAGTAAGTGACTAATGGAATTGAGATCTAAAATAATGGTTAATTTACATTAATGCCTACTCCAAGTGAAGAAGGAGGAAAGGAACTATGTGCTCTGCCAAAGAATAATCCAAAATAAATGGGGGAGCCCAAAAAAAAGAAAGGATTCAAAGATGATATAACTTGAAACTTTAGGGAAGGGAAGGAAGGGGACACAGAATTTAACAATTTCCTATTTAAATTTAAACTTAATTTTATTATTAGTTTGTTATTAATTCATTACCTAAAGAAATTCTTAATTTATTAGTTCTACCTTATTAAATATTAGGGATCTTATGTAAGATTTTGCTTTTTTTTGTATGTTTGCATGCTTATTTTGTTGTTGTTATTGTTTATCCCCTTCCCAATCACCACATATCCTTCAGTCCAATCACACTGGACTCCATGCTATTCCTCACATATGACACACATTATTTTCTGTGAGACAAAATCTTTCATCAAAGTCAAGGTATGTAGTATTTATGGTCCTTTCCATCAAGCTTTTAGGGGAGGGGCAAAAAGAACCATAAAGGGCCATCAAATGGCAAGTTCAACAGCCAGAGAATATCAATCTCAATCTCGTTCCCTTTAACATTTCAGCCCCTTCATTCATAGCCTTGACCAACTTTTAAAATGTCGCTGTCTTGACTTGTTCCTGTTCTTCTACTTGGTCACCACTGGTCTATGTCCCCTAATTCTTTTCCCTGTCTTCTTCCTCTCTTGAAAAATGGCTTGGCTTACTAAACCCACATGATGGCAGATAGTTGGTACAGGGAAATAAAATTTGCTGGAATGAATGTTAGGTTCAAATCCTGGCTCTGTGACTAATAGCTGTGTAATTGTCCTCTTTTTTTCACCTTCCCAGTCTGATAGGTGTGAGGTGTGGAATGAGCAGCCAGAGTACCGATGATGAACCATGCTGCCTACATCTTAAAGCAGAGGTGATGGAATCAAGATTCAGGATGAGACATACACTTTTGGAGATGGACAAAGAGGAAATTGTTTTCTTTTATTATACATATTTGTTGTATGGTTTTGTTTCTTTTTCTTCTTTTAATTCGAGTGGGTTAGAAATTTATGCTCCGTCTGGCCCCAGACACTTTGTAGTTGGGTAATTCTGTTTAAAACCTCTAATATGTTCAAATGGTTTAAAACCTTCAGGAAAAAAAAAAGTTTTAGTCCCTTTAAGCATTGTCTGTCTCAATTTCACCAGAGATGAGAGCCAAATTGCAGTATGTTTAACTAGTTAGGGTTAGTAAGTAAAATTCTAGACAGAGTCAGGAGGAGGAAGCAGATAGAGATGAGCAAAGGGTTATGGTGACTGGTAGCAGCCTAGGAAGTCTTGAATGAGAGTTAGATCCCTATAAGGCAATGTTTGGGGGGCTTTTGTTAGATTTTAGTCACAGAGGATACAAGTACTAGCTACTTTTACTGTCTAAAAATGAAGGGAATTTGAAAATAGCTTCACTGGACCTAACAAATAAAATTATGATACTCAAAGAGGAAGAAAGTAAAGTAAGGACTTCAGTTTTCTTGTGCTTTTCTGAGGCCCAGAGAACAGACAGAACCAAACCAAAACTGAATGAACACTACATTCAGGCAGTCACATAAAGTAAGTCTCTAGAAATGCCCAATATGCCCTCAAAAACTTCTGAATCTAAGAAAAGTTTCTAAATAAATTTACCATCAAAAGAGATTACTACTGAAGTTTAGCCAAAACTTACCATGTTGTGCCTTTGTAATCATATTTCTTTGAAGTCTTATTATAGTATGTACTTCTATGTTTATTTAATTTTTATAGAATGTATTTAATTAATCCATATTCATATTTTAATAAAAAAAGGATTTTTATATTTAAAAATATATTTAAGAATAGACCCATTTTCCTTCTATCTTTTCCTGGATTCAAATCACAACCTGTTTCCAACACGAGGTACCAGCCTTCTTTTTCCTGGTGGCAGTATAATCATAACTAGCCCCCAGGGGCCATGGCTATCCAACAGAATCTCTTTCAGGCATACCAAGAGAACATATGCATTGCCATTTTTCACTGTGCTAACAACTCTCTACATTAAAGTCAGCTTAATGACAAAGGCCCCATCAATGTTGAAGATTCTGGCATCTTCCTAGCCTGTGAATTTAATATTAAAACCAACTGACAAAAGCACAGACTCCCAACTATGAGCATAAGTAAAAGCAAATACAAGTATTTTTCCTGAAAAAGCCCTCTTCTTCAATGATGACCCTTTTGCAATACACTCTGGTGCTCTTAAATATTTTAGATAAATTTGTCCTGATTTTTCCTAAATTGGTTGCTTGGTGGGGAAAGGGGAGCTTGTTTTAAATGCTGTATTTGCCATCTATTTATTTTTTCTTCAGTTTTCTGATCTGATTCTTAGCTTGCACCTAGTGTTCCAAGACAGAGACACATTTCATGTGCTGACACCACAAATTAAGAAAGGAAATTCCAGCGGAGAATCGAGTGTTAAGCTCTAGGCAGTTTCCAGTCTAACTCTTTCTAGGATGCTATTGGTAGGGGCTGGAGATCTGTTTTGCTCGCAAGATATGCCTTATTCCTTTTTTGGCTCCCAGGGAAAAACAAGCTAGAGGGGCCCAGTTTTGGCAGGGAAGAGGCAAACTTGTCGGCGGTATGCCTGAGGTTAATGGCAGCTGGAGCACACAGGGACAAGAGCCCATCTCCAAAGGCAGAGAAGGGTCCTTGGACTTAAGTGCATCTTACAAGGGCAGAGTCCCGTCATCGTGCCTGATAGAAATTGCAGATAGAGCCAAGCAAACAAAGTTAGAATTAGAAACTTAAACCACAGTAGCTTCAGCATTAATTAGAAACAATATTTGTGACCATCCCCTGAGCCTGGCATTGAAATGTGAAGTGAATTAGTGAACAAAGAGGGCTCTGACATTCTTTGCCTCTTAATATAGCCTCACAAGGAAGCGGGGGAAAAGCTACAATTCCGTATCACACAATTATGTGCCTCATTCATTAGTCCCACATCACTGACTGCACCATGAAAGAAATGACAAATTAGTAATTTCCCGACCCCGGCATAATACTATCATTTGTATCACAAAGTCAGCAAAATCTACCCTCCAATAATTCAGCTCACCATTCTAACCCAAGACCAGCCATCAATATGGTTTTATGTGCCTTGTACTAATCACTAAAGTCAGATAATATGCAAGGTTAATGGCTGCAGACAGTCTGGGGAAATATCCAAGATCTGATAAGGGCACCCCACATTATTGCAGTTCTCTGTGTATATATCCCGACCAAGAATAGGCCAAGGAAGGAAATCAATGGTTAAGGCAGTTGTAATACATCTCTCGGTGTAACATATAAATTGGCCCTTCATTTGCCCATTCACATTTCGGTTAATAAATAGTTCAGACACAGGCCACACTGATAGAGAAGGAGTGTGACCATTGTCCATCTGCCACCCCCACTTTAGATTTATGCTGCCCTGCTGCCACAGGGTTCATCCACTGCTTTTCAATTACCTTGCAGGTCTTTGAAAAAACACAAGAACACTTACACTGAAGTTCTGATTAGAAGTTTAATACGTGTATAGATCACCCTCGCAAAACTCTGAGATTCACTTTTTTTTTCCTCATTTAAACCCCTTTTACAGAACACTGAACCGACACAGCGAAGTGGCCACCCATTCTCTCTGAGTATTGACTGCTGGACTTAATGAACAACCCTCGCCTGTATTACTGTTAGACCCTTGTTTGCCGCTGATATGAGGATCCCTTCCCCTTTCCCCGGAGCATCGACTCTAAAAATGTTGTCACGTATCATCCTTGGCTTTGAGCATTCCACTTTCTCTAAATTCTCTAGAGGAAATCCTTATAAAAAAACCAAGCTAGTCAGTTTCCGCTATGTAGGTTTACATCTACATCCGTGTATATACCTATATAGGATTAGATTAAAAAATGAGTGAAGTAGCCAGCAATTTGCAAATTTCCATCATTTACTACAATGCATGCTTTGGAAGTCATCTACAAACATCCTCCTCCATTCTTATTATTGTTTTTTTTTTTAAGTATGCATTTCTGTGTCCCAAAATAATTACAACCATTTACCTTCCCGAACCAAAATAAAGCATGTAGGCAATATGTTTAATTTGTAAGCACACCTCCAAATTCAAATGGGAATTTGGCAGCTTGGAGGCTGTAGTATTTAATGTAGTTTATCTCACCAGTGACAGTGGGAAACAGACACTCTCTTAGGACTGTGAGTTATGACAGTCTCTTCGATGAGTGAAAAATCATCCCCTTACAGCTGTCACTGATGAGATTCTCTTTCATTCTCTGCTATGTCTACTTCAGCAGTTCTGTGCCTCTCCAGCAGGAAAGGTGCACACCGCTTATTTTAATAAAGCTCAGAGTTCTTCAAACTAGGGAGAGCCCCTCCCCGTCACGTGTTTGACTCCCCAAATTGCAGGCAGTGAAAAAGGACTTGGCAAAAGTTCTCTAGCAAAATGGAATAGGTAGAAACACTGCTGAGACCTGAGCAGCCTTGGGCAACCCAGTTTCATCACTCTTGGCCTCAGTTCCTCATTTGACAAATGAGGAAACTGCAATCAAAAATCTCTAAGGTCCAAACAGGTTCTCTAGCCTAAGATTCAATGGTCCTCCATTAGAAAAATCGGTAAGTGGGAAGTTAGAGTAAAAAAAGACTTGTACTATTTATCTACTTTGGGTACGTCCTGACCAAGGCACTGGGGAAAATTACAAAAAATGGTGTGTCCTGCTCATGTCCTTGGAGGCTTGGTCATCTGCAAGAGGAGACAGCACTGACAAACAAAGTGAAATCACACGAGACTAGACAGATACTCACCCTTGGCACGTTTCAGAATCTAATCGATGGAGGGATTTCTCCCACTGCTGAAGGTCTCAAGTCATTGGCTCCTCCCCAAATGTCCTGCTAGGAGGCTTCCTCGTGTAGTAGAAAGGACTCTGGATGCTCAAAGGCCACACCGAGGAAACCTAAGCTCCAGCAGGTACGCCAAGCTGCAAAGATTCTAGGGGCAGCCTTGGCAACAGCCTCTGCTCTCTTTGAAGTAAGCCTAGCTAGACACAGAGAGCATCACCACAGGCAGGTAGGCTGGGAGGCGATGGAGTCTTTAACTATGGCAACTGATGATGATAATTTAGATAAAAATGTTCATAGAAGACAGAGGGGGGAAATGGGCCAAAATGTTCAGAGCAGCACTTTGGGTATATTAAAAAAAAACGCTTGAAATTAAATGAATGTGTATCCACTGATGAACAGCTGGACAAAAGGTGGTGTATGAATGTAGTGGAACATGACCTGCCTTTAAGCAAAGGCAAACAGGAAAGATCCAGAGAAACCTATGAAGACCTATGTACGATGACGTGGCATGGAGTGGGCAGAGCCAGCAGATACATGCCTATATAATGTGGATAGATGTAGATGTGTACATACAATCATAGATATACATGTGAGTGTATGTATGTGTATTTTTATATGTAAGTATGTATGTATATATGACTACAAGGATATAAATCAAAAGGATGAAAGACAGCAAACTCTTATCAATGATGATCATTAGTCTTTGCTCAGGAAAATCAGACATAAAAAATCAGTTTCCTCTCCTCTGTAAAGAGGTAGAAAGGTAGGGGTGGGATGGAATGTTCCCTATACTGTCCAACTGGATTGCTGCTTCAATTGATTTCAATTAATGGTTTTTCTTATTTCAAAAGGGGATTCATTGATGTGGGGAGGTAGAAATAGACTGGGATATTATGGTGCAAAAACAGAAGCCATCAGTGAAATTTTCAAATATATGCATACATAACTGACTGAATTAATTATTAACGATATTGACAGGCTGAACTCCATTTTACTTTCTTGATATGTTCAGTTCTACATAATGAGGTTATTCATGTAATATCAGTGCTTTAAGACTTTTACTGTAACAAAATCTGTTGAACAAAAAATGCTGTCAGATGCACACAAAAGTTCCTGCCCGGTTAGCTTTGTCAGTTTATTGACAATTTTATTTTAATATTACCTTTAGGTAAGGAATTTGTTTTCAATTTTATACCTACACGCAGTTCACTCACACTTGCTAAATAAGATAATGAAATGAGTGAAAAATGGGTGGAGTTGAAGATGTTTGAGTTCTTTCAGGTACATTTGATACACAAAGGAAAACAATTTATGAAATTGGTTCCTGCCATTAACTAGGCATATAACCTTAGATGAGTGACATAAGTGCTTAGTTAACTCAGTTTCCTAATGTGTGTAAATAGTTTTTCCTTTGTCTTCCAGGGCCTCCAATACTTAGGGATCTCCTTTTCTGACTTAAACGAGGCCATTCTAATCCAAACCCACCAACTCTCCTGAAAGATCCTAGGTCAGACCTGCCTCAGGCTATTTGTTGCTCCGGGTTCTATGATGAACAAAATTAAATACCCATAGACTCCCGATCAGTTACGATTTTATTTTGACATTAACCCAGAAAGGATAATCAGCAAAGATTCAGAATAAATTGAGCATAGCTTCCCAGCCTCTGCCTTAGCTCCAATCAAGTCTAAGGGAAGAGCTCCTGACACCTCATATACTGGCTTTTATATGGCCACCATGTAAAGCCATCAGAAGCTACATGGGTGATTTGATCTTTAGTCCCTGAACCAATTAAGTCTTTTTTTCCTTTTGGTTTGTTTGTTTTTAATTACATCTTGACAACGGTTTGAATAACTTGAGTTCAAATCTATCCTAAAAGACTATCACTTAATGCTGTTTTCCTCAGTTTTCTCATCTGTAAAATGAGCTGGAGAAGGAAATGGCAAATAATTCTAGTACCTCTGCCACAGAAGCCCCAAATGGGGTCACAAAGAATCAGACACAACTGGAAAATGACTAAACAACAACAAAACCGTTGGCCCAGGCAAGGTAGGGTTTTTGGAAAAGCTCATCCAGTTTTTAAGGCAGGATCTTGGAGAAAAGAATAAAGACTCCCCTAGCATATATGGCTAGGACCCTGGTAGACAGTGTTCCAAAGAAATCAATGAGATCACAGATACATTCAATTATTTAAGAGTTGGAGTTGGGAGAGACTTCAGGCTAGAAACCAATTAGGAGGCTAGTGTAATAGTCCAGGTGAGAGGGGAGGCTGATTACTATGTGAATGAGACTCCTGTCTCAAAAACTTCTACAAATGCTATATGACTGTTGCCATAGACTTAAGAGCCAAATGGAGGATTTGGCAGTTGGCACTGACAGTTTTGAGGTAACTGAGAAGAAAGAGTTAATTGAAATAGTTTAAGAGAAATTATGTAGGAGACAGGGACAAAGGAAAATAAGGAAAAACTTCCTTCTTGAGAATATATCCTTAGCTATTATTTTATGAAGGAACATTATAAAGATAATTTGATGAGAAGTGAATTTAAGAAAGACAGTTAAAAGTGATGGTTTGAGAGCAGCTGAAGAGATTGTTTTGCTGCTGTGGCTGCAGAGCAACTGGAAAAAGAAGACAAAGGAATCTCATCTTTGCAAAGAAGGATGAAGATTCTTGCTAAAAAGACTGTTATCCTGAATAAACTATGCACTGAAGGATTATGTTCTCAGAAGTAAAGCCATCAGCATTTACAGTAATGGTTCCAAGTGACTGTGATCTTTCTCATAGTTAAAATAATATGTAAATAGTAATTTCCATTTTTGTATCATACTCATTTTAATAGATTGTACATTCAATAAATTTAATATATATTTTATCGTGGGAAATTTTAATACAGAGGTTCTCAGTAACTATGACTTTCTTTTGTTCTAGGGCCCTCTGTCTATTGATTATTTCCAGTTTCTCCTTTTGTAGTTTGTTTGTATGTTGTCCATTTGCATGTTGTTTTCTATATTTGACTGTGAGCTCCATGAGAATGGGAATGATCTTTTGCCTCTGTTTGAATCCCCATCACTTAGCACAGTGCCTGGCATATAAGTTGGTGCACATTCACTGTTTATTGATTGACCAACAGACTGGGAAAGGAGGTTTCTTCACTTTATTAAATAAATTACATCTTATAAACTCATGGATGAGCTTTGAGCCTAGTGCAGACATGTAATTATATATTAAAATATTAGTAATTAATAAGAAAATATTTAAACCTGATCCTTGAACTACCCTAAAACTTAGGATGATGAGAGAAAATATGAGAACAAGTCAAACTGGCTGAGGAATGATTGGTAGGTAAGGTTAAATAACTCTGTCTTACTTTGCTGTGGATATAAAATCTAAGGGACAGGTATTTTAGATCCTGTTCTATAGATCCAGTTCCTAAAAATGGCTCCTAATGAATGGAATCAGAGTTTAAATCTTAAGACAGATTGTTGAGGCATTTTAAGAAATAAATAAATCATTATCCTGTAGGCAATTATCACCAACATCACTGTTAATATCTGTATAGCACCTACTATATCAGGGCAGCTAGGTGACACAGTGGATAGGCTGCTGAGTCAGGAAGATTCATCTTCCTCAATTCAAATCTGGCCTCAGACACTTATAAGTTGTGTGACTCTGGGCAAGTCACTTCACCCTGTTTGCCTCAGTTTCCTCATATGTGTAAATGAACTGGAGAAGGAAATGGCAAACCACTCTAGTATTTTACAAAGAAAGCCTCAAATGATTTTCTTTCTGGAGTAGCTAGCCCTTGCCACTCTTCTGTCTTAGAATTGATACTAAGACATAAGGTAAGGGTGAGAGAAAGAAAGACAGAGACAGAGAGAGAGAGAGAGAGAGAGAGAGAGAGAGAGAGAGAGAGAGAGAGAGAGAGAGAGAGAGAGAGAGAGAGATCTTCAAATGGAGTCATGAAGAGTCAAACACAACTGAAATGACTGCACAACAGAAACTATGTTTTAGGCACAATGCCAAGTGCCTCACAAATATATCATTTCATCATCACAATAACCCTGGGAGGTAGTATTAGTATTAATATCCTTTTAGTATTCTGATTTTATAATTGAAGAAATTGAGGCAAACAAAGATCAAATGGCTGAACTGTTTCTGAACCCAGGTCTTCCTGACTACAAACCTGGCACTCTATTCACTATGCCACCCGAAGCTGCTCTAGGATATGGATTTGGATTCCACATTGTATAAATTACCCTCAAATTTAATTTGAAAAGACATTTCTAATGATAGATAGCATAGTTTAGGAGAAGAGGAGACAGCCACCAACTCACTGAGTGACCTGGGGCCAGTTAATATACCTCTCTAGATCTCAGTTTTCTCACCTATCAAATGAATTGGATTAGATGATCTCCAAGATTTCTTCCAGCTCTAATAGCTTCATTAAGCTGTAATTTCAATGTAACTCTTCTTTAATAGCTCCTGTGAGTATCACAAACCCAGCAGTGGGAATCACTAATCTAGCCTGGAAGGCAAAAATCTGTATCTTTTTCAGTGTGTGGATTCTCTCATCATAATAGAAAAATCAGTTATGCCCTTTTCAAGATGAAACAACATAAATTTTCAGGCTTCTTACCTAATTCACATTGAATGTATTTTGTGTCATAATATTATTGAATCCAGGGAGCATCCCCCCCCCAAAAAATAAAAAAAAAATCAAATTAGTTTTCCTTTTCCAGAAGGAATTAAACAGGAATTCCACACAAAGTAAACCACTAAGGCTTAAGTATTGACATCTGTCTCTGATTGACAGACAAGGAACAAAGAAGTCTCTAGAATTGTTATTTCTTTTATTCTTCTCTGTCCCTATATCTCTTTCTCTGTCTGTCTCTTTGTCTCTCTCTCTCTCTGTCTCTCCGTCTCTGTCTCTGTCTCTGTCTCTCTCTCTGTCTCTGTCTCTCTCTCTCTCTCTCTCTCTCTCTCTCTCTCTCTCTCTCTCTCTCCATCTTTCTCTCTCTCTCCCTTTCTCTTCCTCTTTCTCCCTCTACTCTCTCTGTCCCTATATCTCTGTCTCTTGTCTCTCTTTTTACACAAATACACATACACACACACACACACACACACACACACTTCTGTTTCAATTTTAGCACACTCTTTGCCACATCCAATACCAAATCCTCAGATTCAAGCCCAACCACTCTGCCAGGAAATTCCCAGCATGGCAGCAGACTGTGCCCAAGATCGCTGTGGCAGCTCTGCACATGATACATTGTGCATTTGCTTTAGCTCTTGTTCTCACTCCACCAGGTCTCCTTGCTCTTTTCACGACTCCCTTAGGGGAGGCAAAAGAGAAACAGAGAGGGTAGGGATGCCTCCACTGATGTTCAAACAAAGGCCATCCTTTTTGGGTTGGCAGACAACCCCGGCAAAGAAGCAGCTCTTCTGAAGAGATTCTTCAGCTACCCCAGTGCCGTAAAAAACCCACACTAGAGCAAACAACAGTTAAAACAATGGGAAATTCTAAACTTCTCTTTTTTCTTGACATTAAGTGAAGAATATGGGCATGAACATCACCCCACCCCCATTCTAAGAGAAATTCAGTAGACAAATTTCAAGTGTCTAGTGTCATCTTAAAGGAGATTTCTCCACTTGGGGAATAATATAATCCAAATCAGCCCTATGAATTGTTCTGTTAAAATGTTTTTGAAGCCAAATGGAGCATTAAAGCTACTAGGTAATCACTCTTCTAGGTACCAATACAATCAATTCCCTAAAGCCGTGAGCACCTCTTAGATATGGTGGATATGTATTTTCCAAACAGATAGATAACAGATTAATGGGGAAAGCACTAGATTTTCATTTATAAGGCCTGGGGTCAAAACCAGGCTCTGCAGCTTACTATGAAAATATGTGATCTTGAACAAATTCCTCCACTTCTCCAAGTCTTAATTTCCTCATCAGCATAATGAAGGTGATGAATAAGATTATCCTCATAATCCTTTCAATAAATTCTGTGATAACTGTTTTGAGAATGGATCACTAATACTGCATCTGTCATTAGAACCAGAGCTAGGTATCAAAGAAATTCCAATAGATGTGCTATGGGAGTGCATAGATAGTTATTTATCTTCCTTGATATCAAGCTTAAGTGGTGGTTATTCCCCAGATTCTCTTAGAAGACATGAATGACTCTCCCATTGATAAATTTTGTTCCAAACCTTTTCAGTCCACAAATTTTATAGGCAGAATATCTTAAATTCAGTTTATTTACCCTAATAGATACCAAATAATGATCAATTCCAAATACATTTAAGGGGTCCAAAAGAATAGAGAGAATGTGATAATTTGGGACTATTCGACTTTCAAAATCTGTTCTCTTCCTAACTCAATATCAGTTTTAATTCTTGACATTCAAGTGCGGAAATAATGGGATCAGGGAACAGTTATGAATCATCCCTACTATGTTAAGATGTTACCAGTATTAACTCTAATATATCTTTAATTGGTGTCGTTCCCGAGGAAGAAAGATTTTGAATATGCCTCAGCAATAAGAGAGCTTTCAAGAAACAACCCAAAATCTTATTTCTCATCTCCTTTCATATCTAATTTGTGTTAATTCAATTAAGGGTATGCAATTTGGCTGTCAAAGAAATTAAATATAAGGAGAAATGTACATTAATGCAAAGGTTGAAGAACTAAGCTCAAGAAAATCCCAGAAATTCAAAAGTTATTCTCTTATCTAGATGAAAAAATTGCCCGTGCTCTATAAAGAATTAGAGAGTATAAAGCATCAGAGATTTAGAGCTGGAAGAAACTTTAGAGGCTTTGGGATCCTACCCATTCATTTAATAGATGAGAAAACTGAGGCCATGAGAGGTTAAATGTGTCTTTGTCTCTATCTCTGGATCTCAGGATCACACAACACAAATGGTAGGTTTACTTACAAAAATGCTAGATAAAGAAAGTATAGGTGTCAAATAATAAATATTATAGGATTGAAATGCATAAATATGAAGTCGGTTTCTCCTTACTGTACCTGGTGAGGAGAATCCTCTGCCAATAGCAGATAGGCACTTATACTGCAACTTAAAGTCATATGTGTGTCTATTGATATGTATGTATCTATATATATATATATGTGTATAAATGTATGTGCACATATGTGAATATAGATGTCTAAGGCACTAAGGTTAAGTGAGGATCACATATTAGATATCAAAATCAGGACTTGAACCCAGGTCTTCTTGACTCCACCACCAACTTTCTATCTACTACTCCATACTGCCTCTCCACAAATAGCACTGGTGTCCATTTCCATCTATCCCAATACGAGTGCCATCGCAGTGTTCTATTATATGTTGATACTAATATGTTGATGTCCGTACTCTTTCCAAAGATGACAATCACAGTTCATCATGTTCCTTCATCCTGTGCCACTCTTGCACATTTTGGTTTATGTCTAAAGTTTCTCTGAAAGGGGTACTCAATGTACATTATGAACTGAATAAGGTTGAGAACTAGTATTTATCTCCTACACACAAAAGAAATGCTAAAAAGATTCTCACAAGAATAGACTGATGGATATAAACTTCAAAGAGGACTCAATCACTTAAGATATAACCACTCCTAAAATCTTTCCTGGGAGATTGATAATTAACCCTCAGTAGAATATAAAACAGGTTGATGAAGGGCCAAATAAGCATGGCCACATTTTATTTCCACTCTGTACAACCTAAACTACTCCTGTTTACCCCACTGCTGCTGATCATCTGATTTAAAAGAAAAAAACTTTCCTTGTTGAAAATCATCTGTGCTCATTAGATCCAGGACCTCTGAATTTCTCCAACTCATAAGATGGGCTCCATGCCTAGATATATAGTGCCTTGAGAATAATATCCAGTCACCAACTCAAGAAAGAAAAATGAAGCAGAAATGGGAGTGAGGGAACTAATGAACAAACTTGTCCATGTTCCACATGGAAGAGATTTTCATGATGCCAATGAGAAGAATGGCCAGCCCATCTCCCAACAATCACTGGGACAGTTGGAGTTATATGATGCTGCCTAGAGTTGAAGTATGAGACAGAATTCACCTTTCCTTTTAACTGATATGGCGCCCTGTCCCACCACTATCATCATGGAGTAGAGGAACAGGGAGGGCTTCCTGGGAGCAATAAAGTAAGTCCTTTCATTGCTCAGCAGATGCAATCAGGACCTTTTGTCATCCTCCATTACAATAGTAATAGGCTAAGTAGGTATGACTGAAAGCCAGCCTCATGGAATTTTTAAGTGAATGTTTTGAAAATGGGATTTGCGTGAATGATAGAGTTAGCATTTGGCTTCAGTAACTGAACTGATGCTTAGAAAATATTCCATTACCATGACTTGGTGAAGTTAGTCTATTGACCAAGAAGCATTTATGAAGCACCTACTTACTCTTTGTCAAGCACTTTAAGAAAAATCACTTTGGTGGCTGATTGGTGGGTGGCCTGGAGTGGGGAGATGCTGAGAAACTTGAGGCAGGCAGACCTACCTGTAAGCTGTTACAAAAGTCCAGCTATTAACTTTTGAGGGTCTGCTCTGCAGACATGACAATGTCAAAGGTGGCATATGCAAGAGATGTTGTACAAGTGACATTGTAAGATATTGGAAACAGACGGGACAGGAGGAGTGAGCGATAGTCAGGAGTTGAGAATCAAATCTAGGATTGTGACCTCAAGGAACCAGGAAAATATCTTGGCTTCTACAGTAATAGAGAAAATGGGGAAGAATTTAGAAGTAAGAATAATGAGTTTCGTTTTAGACATGTAGAGTTTAAGATCTCGAGTGGTCATCCAGTTTAAGATATCTGAAAGGCATTACATGAGACAAAGATGGAGGAAGATGTAGTAGAAGAATACATCTGAGTGTTAGAACATGAGGAAGAAGGGACAAGAGGGAGCTAACTAACTAGCCTCAAATGCAGATGCCCAGAAGTACTAGGTTCACCTTTGGAGTAAGCCTTCGTTTGTGAAGCATGGAGGGATAACAGAAGATTAAAAGAGCACTTAAAGGAAAGCATTCTACGTCCCCAACCTCCTATATCCAGCTAGCTTGATGGCATGGCCATGTTTTCAGTAGCCTATTGTGTTTTTCCAATGGAGTGATTCTAGCATGCGATGAAATGGATAGGGTCAGACCTAGAGTCAGGAAGACCTGAGTTCAAGTGCAGCCTCATACATTTACTAGTTATGGGACCCAGAGCAAGTTTTCTAATCTCTGCCTGCCTCAGTTGGCTAATCCATGAAATGAAAATAATAATAGCACCCACATACTACAATTATTGTGAGGATAAAATGGGATAATGTTTTCAAAGGACTTTGTGAACCCTAAAATGCTTTTAAAATGCTATTATCATTATCATTATTATTATTATTGCCATGATGATAAAGTTCTTGTTGATAGGAGACAATTGACTGGCATAATTCTGAGCCCCCACATTTCTCTTCATAGGAATGGTAAAATCAAAACAGTGCCTTAAGAAGATAATTCAAGCACTGAGTTCAGAGAATGGATTGGGGAGAAGAGAGTTGGAGAAAATTCATTAGGAGAACATTATGATAATTTATGCAAAAGAAGTAGAAATGTTTTATTTGTGCTAGAAATAGGGGTTTGAGGGTAGCAATGGCAATTGAGAGTTGCTGGAGCGGTATCCTCTATTTTGCCAGCATGGCTCTGTAACACCAGAGAGACTGAGACATCTGAATATCATGTAGGAAAAGGTCTAACCATTTAGCATCATTTTGGAGGACTTGACTACTGATGAGCATTGATGATGATGTTTAGATAACATCTGGTGACTGTTTCTTCAATTCTCATTGATCCTCTCTTCAGAATTCTTATAACTTATCATCTAAATCAAAGGATTTAGCTCTTAATTATGTCCTGACTTTCATCATTCATTATTTGTTGCATGTATCTTGGCTCACTCCCCTAATTTGATTGCAGCCTCCTTTAAGGCAAGGACAATATCTTATACTTCTTTTTCCCTCCCTCCTTAAAAGACTCCTAGTGCAATACTGAGTATATATCAATCAATAAATATTTATTAAGTAGATACTATGTGACATGTTGGAGTAGCTAAGATAGGACACCAGGCTTGGAGTCAGAAAGACATGAGTTCAAATCTAGCCTCAGACTCTTACTGTGAGCCTTGGCAGGTCTCTTAACCCTGCTTGCTTCAGTTTCCTCATCTATAAAATGATCTTGAGAAGGAAATGGCAAACTATTCCATTATCTTTGCCAAGAAAACTTCAAATGGTGTCCCAAAGAGTCAGACATGACTTAAATGACTAAACAACAAAATGTGACAAATCCTATACAAGATAACAAAAACAAAACAATCCCTAACACCAAAGAGTTTGTAGTAGATCTAAAGGAGATGACATGGACATATGTTAATATAAACAAGCAGGCAAAGTGGTCTGGAGAGCTGGGAGCGCTAGGGCATGAAACGAATGGGGCAAGAATCAGGGAACGTTTCCTGTAGAGTGTGAACTGATCTTTGAAGGAAACTAGACATTGGGGAAGGGGAAGTGAGGAGGAAGTACATTCCAGTCATGAGAGAAAGCCAGTACAAAAGGCTTGGAGAGAGCATCTATGACTGCAGCAGCAAGAGAGTTAGTTTGGCTGTACTGAACTATGAATGGAGGTGAGTAATGCACCATGCTAAAAAGATAGGTTGGAGGCTGGTGCTAAAAGTCTAACAGAGACTCTTGTAGGTGATCATGGTGGCAAAGAGGAGTCAATGGTGTTCACTGAGTAGGAAGTGACAGTCAGGCTTCGTACTTTAGGAAAATCAGTTTGGCAAGCTAAGTAAAAATGGATTAGAGAAGAGAGAAGCTAATTATGATGCATCCATTTGTGCTTTATTTTGCATCTCGTACTCATAAATCACAAAATAAGAAGAAAAATAAACCTTAAGGCTTACCTGGACAACTTAAAAAATGCTCATGTCCTTCATTGTGTTTTTGTATTTCCAAGCCAACACTAGATAGATGCTTACCTAGCACTCTTGTCTTTCACACAATAAGCTCTGTGCTAGCAGCTGAGAGTACAGACAGAAAATGAAAAACGAGCTAACATTCTACTGGGAGAATAAAGCATAATATAATCATATGCGATATTATCATTAGATATACAATAAGAGAAACCCGGATTCAAATCTTACCTCCGAGATATATTAGCCATGTGATTGTGAGCAACTCACTTAGCTACTAAGAGCCCTTTAAAATGTGGCTTTAGTTCAACTTTCTAGGCTTAATGTAGATTATAAATTAATATCCAAAATACTCCAAGTATTATATTTAATAATGTTTATTAAATATTAACTTGAAGCAAAAAGGAAAATAAAAGTCTAGAGAAACAGAGGGAGCTCACCCAGCCACACACACACACACACACACATTATTAAACATCACTTCCTTCTATTTACTAGTCACACTGGGCTGCCTGATGTTTTTCAAAGAATATCAGACTTTGCACAGGCTGGTCCCATGGCATGTATCCTTTCTTTGTCTATTCCTCTTAGAATTTCTAACTTCCTGATGAGCAGGAAGATTCTGGAAAAATCTGCCTGGACTGATTCAGAGGAAATAAGCAGAACTGGGAGAATACTGTACACAGTAACCGTAATAATGTGTGAGGAGCAACTGTGAAAGACTTTGCTACTCTCAGCAATAAAATGATTCAGGACTCTTCTGAAAGACTGATGATCAAGAACCCTATCCACCTCCAAAGGAAGAATTGTTGGAGTTAGATGCAAATCAAATCAAACTACCTTTTCATGTTAGTTTATTCATGGTTTTATTTCGAGGATTTGGTTTTATATGAATATTCTCTTACAATAATGACCAATATGGAAGTATGATTTGCATGATAATAAACATATAACCCAGATCAAATAGCTTACCATCTCCAAGTGGTGGGAAGTAAGGGTGGGAGAGGGACAATTTAGATCATATAATTTTGGGAAACATATGTTGAAAATTGTTATCACTAAATAATTGGGAAAATAAAATATCTTTTAATAAAGAAAAAAAGTCTCTGACTTCCTCATAATCTACTTTTCTGAAATTATTTTTTAGGTGTTTCAGTTACGACTTACTCTTTCTGACCCCATTTGGAATTTTCTTGGCAAAGATACTGGAGTAGTTTGCCTTCTCCTTCTCCAGCTCATTTTGCAGATGAAGAAACAAAGGCAAATAGTGTGTTGCCCAGGGTCACCAGCTAATAGGTGTCTGAGGCCAGATTTGAACTCAGAAAGAAAAGACTTCCTGACTCCAGATCCAGTACTCTATCCACAGCACCATCTAGCTGCCTATTCTGAAATTACATTGAATTTACTTTGTAATTTTTAAAAATGGTATGTGTATACTTGTTATTCCTTCTGATAGAATGTAAATTCATTGAGGTTACATTCAATTGTGAATATAATCATTTTAAAGCACATTTGAAAATGGCATTCTCCAGCTCATGAATCTTTGGTTACTCCTTAAGACAGAATAAATAGGACTGTTCTCTTTTTGTCATTGCACCTGTAACACTGATCACTGTGTTTCACATAGTAGGTACTTATAGATGTTATTAATCAATTATCATCTGATTGGATAAGGGAGGAAGAATTAAAAAAAAAGAAAATTGAGGTAATAAACCTGAGTGAAGAAAAACAAAGTGTTACCTTTAAAAGAAATAGGTTCATTCCCAAATTGACAAATGGTCAAAGGATATGAACAAGCAATTTCCAGATGAAGAAACCAAAGTCATCAATAATCCTATGAAAAAATGTTCTAAATCCCTCTTGATTAGAGAAGTGCAATTTAAAACAATGTTGAGGTATCACCTCACACCTATGAGATTGGCCAATATGGAAGTAAAAGAAAGTGGTAAATGTTGGAGGAGATGTGGCAAAATTGGGACATTAATGCATTGTTGGTGGAGTTGTGAGCAATTGGAACTATACATAAAACTATCGTACTCTTTGATCTAGTAAAATCTCTACAAGGTCTGTATCCCCATGAGAAAATAAAAAAGGGGGAAAGACCTACTTGTGCAAAAATATTTAAAGCTGCATTTTTGTGATGGCAAAGAATTAAAAATTGAGGGTATGTCCCTCCATTGAAGAATGGCTGAACAAATTTTGGTACATGTTACTAATGGAATACTATTGTGCTATAATAAATGAGGAACAGGATGATTTCAGAAACAGCTGAAAAGATCTTCAGGAACTGATGCAGAGCTAAATAAGCAGAACTGAGAGAATATCATCCATAATAACAGCAAAATTGCAGGATGATTATCTGTGAAAACTTAGCTACTCTCAGCAATGTAATGATCCGGGACAATCCTGAAAGGCATGATAAGGAATACTATCCCACCTCCAGAGAAAGAACTGTTGGAGTCATCTTTCACATCAGTGTATCTTTGGTTTTATTTGGGGGTTTTAGTTATGTATAAGTAGGCTCTTCTGACAATGGCCAATGTGGAAGCATGTTTTGCATGACAATAAAAAGGAAAAAAAGGAAAAGGAAAAAAATCATTTTGTTTGAAAGAAGGGTAGATTTAGAATGGGATTATTGTGTTATATTTTTGGCATCTTGAGTTTGAGATGTCTACAGGCAGTTGTTATTGAAGAATTACAGCTCAGGGGAAAAAATTGTGTTGCATGTCTAGATCTGGGAGGAGTCTGCAAAGAGATAATCGAGAACATGTGGGAGCTGATGAGATCACCAAGGAAGAGAGAATATGGAGAGAAGGGGTTCTTTCCTCTATTTGTCATGGGGGGGGGTGGAAATCGGTTGCAAAAAGGTATGTTCCTGTGATGGTACATTTACAAATTTCAACACAAAGAAGTTAGGAAATGCAGAAGTTAAGCATTTCATAGTCATTATCTCTCCTACACTTCATGTAGTGCATATTAAGCCATCATTTTTAATAATTTAACTGGTAATCAGAATTATCTTGAGTAATGTGGATGAGTTAATCTTTCTTTGAAAGTCTACTTCACTTCTTAACTCTTTTGTACATTAATTCCTAACCTTATCACATAATTGTTGGCTTATATTTAGATACTGAAAATAACATCCTTTGATGAAGTAGCCACAGGGCACTGCAGAATAATGAAGAGTCCAGGGGTTGTAGTCAAACAAAACCTAGATTTGAATCCCAGGTCTGATACTTACTAGCTGTGTGACCCTGAGTAAGTCCCTTCACCTCTGTGAGCCTCAATTTCATCTGCAAAATAAGGGTATTAATTCCTGTACTATTCCTAGGGACATTGTGAAAAACATGCTTTGTAACAATTAAAGAAATCTTTAAATATAAGATGCTATTATAAGTTATCAGGTATGGATATATTCTATTAAAATATATCTCCAATTTAGTATATGAAAGGTGATTTTTTCATTTTATGATGAGTTTACCATATAATTCTTTGAAAAAATAATGTACCCCTATAGTATATTTAATGTATATAATTTTCAGGAAGAAAAAATATATAGAGATATATACATATTTACTATTTTAGTGAACTACTGTTATATTTATTTTATGTTATTCTCAAGAAAAAGCATATTATATATATAGTGAACACCTATAGGATATTTCATTAAAACTATATTTAGGAAGATGTATATTAAGTATATTATAAAGCACATTTGAAATCACACAGTTGTTGCTCTATATATATTTGCTGATATATATATATATATGTATATATATATCTTCAGGGTATGAGCTCCATCTTCCTCCTCCTTTCTCCTTTCTCATTATATATATTCTCTTTACTCCACTGGCACAGGAGATTATAGAGGGAATTGTTTTTCATTGGTTTGTTAAGGGTTTTGAAAAATTTCTTTGCATGTGCTTTCTTGTTTGTTATACTTTATTGTTATTGGTCATTTAAATTTTGTCCAGTATTTAATTAATTTCATTATGTTTTTGAATCAATGAATTAATTCTTCACAAGATTAATTTATCAACAAGTATTGATTGAGCATCTTCAATATGCCTAGTACTGAGGATACACAATAAAAAAATACAAGCAGTTCTTGCCCTCAAAAAATTCCACATACTACTAGATGATAAAACATATAATGAGAACACACACACACAAATCAAAGCATTTTCTAACTCAACGATCTAGTTTGTTGTTATTCAGTCATCTCGATCACATCAGACTCTGCCTGACCCTATCTGGGGTTTTCTTGGCAAAGATATTATAGAGATTGGCCATTTTCTACTCTAGTTCATTTTACAGATGAGGACAATGAGGCAAATAAGGTTAAGTGACTTGCCCAGGGTAACACAGCCAATAAGTGTCTAAAGTTAGATCTGAACTCAGGAAAATAAATCTTCCTGACTTCAAGTCCATCATTCTATCTAATATACCACCTACCTGCCCTGAAGGATCTAGGGTAGTGATGGTGAAACTATGGCATGAGTGCCAAAAAGGGCATGCAGAGCTCTCTCTATAGGCACACCTGCCATTGCCTGCCACAGTTTGTTACTAGAAAGCCTGAGGGACTCTGGGCAGAGATGTTCCCCTCCCCCTCTCCATGCCCCTAAGGACATTCTTCACTTCACCCACCTCTCTGCCCAGCATCCCATGGGAGAGCTTCCTCCCTCCCCTGTCTGGGGTAAGGCACTGGAAGGAAGAGCTCACATGCTGTGTGAGGGTGTGGCACAGATGGCATTCTATTGAGTCTGTGGTAAAGGTGATTTCCATGGTGGGGTTGGAGAGGAGCTAGGTTTGAGGGGATCAGAACTCACAGTGTGGCACATAGTTGGAGGGGAGCAGAGCCAGAAGGGAGTGGAATGCTCATGCAACTCTCCTCCCCACTCTCTCCACAAACTCCTCTCATGATCCACCTCTCTTCCCAGTAGCCCAATGGGAGACCTTCTTCCCTCCCCTGTCTGGAGTAAGGGGGAGACCAGGGATGTGGTACTTGGTCTCTTAGGGAGTGGGGTGTGGCATTTGGTCTCTGGGGGAGCCTGCACGGCACTTGACCTGAGCCTGAAGGGGTATGGGGCCAGCACTCCATCTCTAAAAGAGTCGTCATTGATCTAGAGGTTTATGAAAAGTGAGTATCACAAAGGATGTGGTGTTTGAGCTAAACTTTCTTGTTGAATGAATCCAAAATAGTAAACAACAGTCACTTCATTGTGTCTCAGTTTCTTAATCTATAAAGTGAAAACATTGAACTAGGTATCTTTCAGATTCTTTCTATTTCTAATGGTTTATAATCACTGAGAAAACAGTAGAGATGGAGAGAGCAGAGGGGGAAAAGACAGAAAAGAAAGAATTCTTTTTCAATTTGGTGCTGTCTTAAGAAAAATAGTCCTACAGATTTTTGTTACTATTGAAGCTACAGCAGTTTAAGTGATTTGTCATTTGTCACAGACTAATAAGTGTCATAGGAAAATTTCAAACTCCAAAACTAGCACTAGCTCCTTGACATACATGGATGCATCTGGCTACTGTGTACTAATACACAGAATATGCATTCTGCCACATATAGCTATTCTCTTATAGTTTCCCAACAATATTGATGTCTCTTCTGCCTTTGTTGACTAAATCTGTAGTCTAAAGTTGGTGTGTTATGTGAGCTTTCCTCCTTCTGTTTCAACTTGACTCAAATACCAAAAATGTCCTCATTGCCCACACAGAAGTGCTGCATTTTGTGTGGTCTGTCCATCCCAAATTGGAATCCTTAATGAATAATTTTAAAAAGAATTCAATTAATAAGCTTACCTATCACTTATCAGCTGACCATGTAAATAGCCTGCAGAATGGTTTAAAAAAAAAAAAAGGCAGGTGGTAATCCGATGGAATAATAGTTCAGGAAAAAAAAATATGCTATTAGCCCTGCTGGGCTCCTCATGGCAAGCAGCCCCTTCCACTCACAGACCCGTGAATAGATCTGCCGCACAGCGAGAACACAGCCACGTTCAGCAGCATGTGTCAAGGAAAGAAGGGGTTGAACTTGTTCTTCTGAGACAAAAGCCTGTTCTCAGGGCAGTAAACAGCCCTGAACTGGGATTAAAAAGACTAGGTTTTGTTTTTTTTAATACCCAGAGATTTGAAGAAGGGAGCAATGAAGCTGGGTGGCAGAAGAGAGGTAAAAAAATAGGAAGAGGGAAAAAAAAGAGAAGGAAAATACTTTTTATAAACAAGGCAAATCAGAGTTCACCCAAGTTAAAAAAAAATCTTGGCAATTAATTGGACTCAAGTCATTTGTTAGGGTCTTCTGTTTGGAGTGTCAAGTGATGGGGACTATATGGGAGGAGAGAGGGAATCCAGGTGGTACCCTAACAATCAGAAGAAGTTTTCTTTTGGATCCTCCAGCTGCTGTGAAAGAGTTGAAGCAAAGAGCAACTAATTGCACTGGTTTTTCTATTAGGGCATTTAAGGATGCCAAAGTATAAGGGAACTGATATAACTGGTTTTGTGGGTCACAGAGACAAGGCTATGTTTGGATCAGAGAGAATATGGTAGAGGAAATTAACATTTGGTAGGGCAGTGGGGGGAGAAATGGTGAAAAAGGGACTGGTGGAAGATGGGGCAGCAGTCTACAATCTTCTTTTGTCCAGTATTGTTCTTGTGATATGTTGGGGAGCTTTGGGGTATTTGTGTCAGTCTCAGTTCATTGGTAGCTCTACTGACTACACAAAGTTGTATATATTATAACTGGGAAGGTGAATGATGTTATATTCATTCTAGTGCT
The DNA here is from genome assembly GCF_027887165.1 of Monodelphis domestica. Lineage (NCBI taxonomy): Eukaryota > Metazoa > Chordata > Mammalia > Didelphimorphia > Didelphidae > Monodelphis > Monodelphis domestica. Next base: position 182,649,459 of record NC_077234.1, on the reverse strand, counting down.
ACCTGTCTCAGTGGTAATCAGAGTGCTGAGCTTCTCATAGTACTTAAAATATGTAATATTTAACAACAACAATAACAACAGCTAGCATTTATGTGGTGCTTTAAGTTTTTCAAATTGCTTATACATATTATCTCTACTCATCAATATCATTCCTGTAGGTCTGTATCCCAAAGAGATAGGGGAAATGGACTTACAATATTTAGAGCAGCTCTCTTTATGGTAGCAAAGAAATGAAAATTGAATGGATGTGCATCAACTGGGGAATGACTGAACAAGTTGTGGTATATGATTGTAATGGAATACTATTGTGCCATAAGAAATTATGAACAGGATATTCACACACAAAAAAAGCATTGTGTGAAGTGGTACAAAGTGAAGTGAGCAGAACCAGGAGAATGTTATGCACAATAATAGCAATAATGCACAATGATGAACTTTAATGACTTAATAATTATCAGCAATGCAAGGATCCAAGAAAACTCTAAGGGTCTCATGATGAAAAAGCTATCCACCACTATAGAAAGAATTGATGGAGTCTGAATAAATATTGAAGCATATCATTCTTCACTTTTTTCCTTCTTGAGTTTTTTCCTTATGTATGCAATATGTATCTTCTTCCACAACATGACAAACATGGAAATATGTATTTCATGAGAACACATGTATAATCAATATCATATCATCTGCCATCTTGGGAAGGGAGTAGTAATGGGGAGAGGAAGAGAGTGTGAATTGCAAAATGTCAGAAAACAATTATAAAAATTGTATCTACATGTAACTGGGGAAAATATAATAAAAACTTTAAAAACATTATCTCATTTGATCCTCATGATAACCCATTACTATTTCCATTCTACAGATAATAAAACTGAGGTAGTCAAGAGTTATGTGACATACCCAGGCTCATGCAGATAGAAAGTATTTAAGACTGTATTTGAATTCAGAACTTCCTAATCCAAAGGTCCACCACTCTATCTAGTACACCACCTATCTGCCTGCTAGAGTCATAGATGGGTAAATCTGCTTGATGCTCTGCATTTCCATTCTGGTATAGAATGGTAGTATGGTAGTAGTCTCTTGGTAACCGAGGATAACGATTGTCTTTGTGCATTTTCATCTATGATAGATGAGTTTGCACAAAGACACTTGTGCATGAAGGAGATTTAAGTGGAAAAGTCGATGCACAGAGACAGTCCCACTCTCTCGGCATTGGAAGCCTGGGTCCAGTGGCACAAAAAGTCGTTACACATGGAGACTTCCTCAACTGCATTGGATGGCCGTGTTGTGTTTTGGTAGGAAGAACTCTAAATACATCAGAGCTCATTTTCTAGTGGCTCAGTCCCAGAAGTCTCTGAGTCATCTGAAGAGGGAGAGCAGGGGAACAAGGGAATTTTTACTATATTCTTCCTATTTCCCCCTACCTATCCCAGATCTGATATTTAACTTAGTTTGTTGAGAAGACTTCATTTAACCAATGGGGAAAAAAACCCAGTATACATATACATATATATATATATATATATATATATATATAAATATATATATATATATGATCTGCTATCAGGACATCAGGACTTGGAAATTCACATTTTTAAACATACTTTAATTTCTGATAGTATGTGTTTTACATTATTGGAGGAAAGAATAAACATCCCTAGAGGTCTTATTAAATGCCAGGCACTATGCTAAGCACTTTGCAAATATTATATCATTTGATCCTTTGAAACAACCTGGAGATTTAAATGCTGTTTTTTGGCCCTATTTTATGGACTTGCCCAGTGTCACACAGATAGTGAAAACACACTTCAACTCAGTTCTTCCTGACTCCAGGCCCAGCATTCTCTATATATAGTGTGCCACTACCTGCTTTAGGGTCCAAGAAAGAAGGATCAACAACATAGAAGAAAGATGTGTTTCAATTCCCAAGCACTCTAGGATATAACTTGAGAAATACTGTTGATCTTCTTTCTACCATCTTATCAGAAGTTTCTTTTTTTATTTTTATTTTTATTTGGTCAATTTCAAACATTATTCCTTGGTTAGAAAAATCATATTCTTTCCCTCCCTCCCTCCCTCCCCCCATCCCTTCCCATAGCCGACTCACAATTCCACTGGGTATTACATGTGTCCTTGATCAGAACCTATTTCCATGTTGTTGGTGTTTGCATTGGGATGTTCATTAGAGTCTATATCTCCAATCATATCCCCTCAACCCATGTGATCAAGCAGTTGTTTTACTTCTGTGTTTCTACTCCCATAGATTTTCGTCTGGATCTGGATAGTGTTCTTTCTCATAGTTCCCGTCAGGTTGTCATTGCATATACATGTTGTACATTGTTTCATGGCTCTATCAATTTCTATGGTATCTCTAGGGTTTCATTTCCCATCTGACTACTTTGCTAGATTTCATCACCTCCAAAAATTCATCATTCTGCGAGATGAAATAAATTCTGAAGCTCTGCCTTCTCATCACCCCCTAGCCCTCTGATGGGAGAAAGTAGAGGATACATAATGGAGAGCTCTTCCCAGATCCTCCACCATTTAGAAAGGGATCTCCTTATTTGCCAACCACTGTTTTCCTAGACTTTATGGTCTCCAGAAACCTGTCATTCTTGAAATGGAAACCAACTCTGCAACTCTTATCTCATCAGATTATTTCTCACCCTGCCTATGACTTCACCATTCCCCAATGCTGCACATTTTATCTTTTCTGGATGTTATTGTTGTCTTGCCCTATCAGTTTGTGAGTTTCTTAAGGACAGAGAGTGTCTTATGTCCTTATTTGTATCTACAGCATTTGGCAGAATGCCTGACACATAGTAGGTACTTAATAAATGTTTATTGACTTTGATTCTGACTCATTGGTATGGGAAATTCCCATGATGGAATTCCCCTCACAAATCAGTAATTCATCTATAACTAAAAATCTTAGCAATGAGCTTTGAATGCTAAAAGAATTAATTCATGGTCTCATTTCTAATGTAGAACAGAGACTTTTCTTGAACACAAGTCTTCTAAGTCCAAGTTTTGTGCTGAATTCTTTTTGCCATAATGCCTCTCATTCAATATACGCATGTATTTTTTCTAGACAGACATGGAAAGTACCTTTCATCATTCCCAAGCTTCCTAATAATATGCCTGGCTAGATAATCCTGTGATCCATAAGAGCCAGTAGAGAACACACACACACCCCAAAAAGAAAAGAAAACTCCTTCACTAATCCTAGAATTGGACAAGATCCTCCTTCCTAACCTTATCCCCCCATTAGTTATTACAGCATTGTGACAAAGAGCTTTTCTAACCTCCAACATGCAAGTTTTCTTCCCCCTCCCCAGTTCCTTGTGTTCCCCAAACTGAGATATATCAATGACCTCTCTCGCTTGAGCTCCAATATTGCTTACCAGTAGTCCTGTGGGCAGCTAGATACCACAGTGGACAGGATATCAAGCTTAGAGTCAGGAAGATTCATCTTTGCAAGATCAAACCCAGGTTCACACACTTATTAGCTATAGGTCCCTGGGTATATTACTTAATCCTGTTTCCCTCAGTTTCCTTATCTGTAAAATGAGTTAGAGAAGGAAATGGAAAAGCATTCTGGTATCATTGCCAATGAAACACTAAACGGGGTCCTGAAGAGTCAGATATGATTGAACAACAATAGTCCTATAAATTTCCCTTGTGTGATAGTGATTTGTTTAAGTATGTATGAGTTTTGTCTTTCCAAGCTAGACAATAAGATCACTGAATATCTGAGCTAGAAGGGACTTTAACGATCACCTAGTCCAACCCTTTTCTTTTATAAAGCAACCCAAGCACAGAGGAAATAAATTATTTCCCAAGATTGTAAAACATTTTGGTAGCAATTTGGGAACTAAAAACTAGATATCCTAGCTTCCAATAAAAATTAATAATCATTTATTAAGTATCTATTGTGTGCCCAATGGCTGTAGTCAAGAAGCTAAGACAAAAATTAAATAGTGCCTGCTTTCAAAGACATTTCATTCTAATATATACATATAAGTATATACAAAAGTATGTAAAATAAATAAATTGGATATAAATAATAAGGATAATTTGGGGGAAGGAGGTGCTTAGTAGCTATGGAGATCAGAAGAGCCTTCATCTAGTGATGTTTTAATTTAACTATAAGTGAAACTAAGGATTCTAAGAGGAGAGTAATGAAGGTGAACAGTATCCGAAACATGAAGGACTTCTAGGGCAAAGACTCAAAGAAATGTTCTCCCCTACAGCCATGTATTACAAGTTCCTAGAGGAGAAACCATGCCATATTCTTCCTTATATACTATGACTTCAAGGAATATTTATAGAATGAATATGTAGATGGACATCCGAAGTATCATGAGGATATCTTTGGCATTCCAATTTAGCCTCAAGTTCTATTTAACATAAAAAAAAAGGTGAAGTTGAAGAGAGGAATAGGGCTCATCATTTAATAATTCTAGCTTCTTTTTTGAAAGTCCTCACTGTGGATTTAATTCCAGTTATGTTAATCTAGTTGATTACAATAAAACATTAGTAAGTGATCTGTTGTTCATCCTTCCTTTCCAAGAGGATCAATGACATCACAAAGTAATGACCTGACATGTGTAAATAGTCAGAGGCAGAATTATACAAAGCCATCAGCCTTTCTCCCTCTTCTAGGTTCATCAAAATCCAGTGACAATGACTGAGTGTGCACTACAGGTGCTGAGGATATGAAAACAAAGTGAAAACTTGCCCTCAAAGAACTTATGTTTATTTTATTGGAGAAATATAACAAATGGATAAAAATATACATGATCATATGAAAAGGAGAAAGGATTTCCCTTAAGATTCTACCAAAATGGATTTGTCTCCATTTTTTTCTATTTCAGGGCAAATATGACTTTATTTTTGTAGTCTGAATTATCTGAATAATTTTGTATTTGTAGATACTGATCATTTAAATATCTAAATGCATCAGCCTTAAAAGGCACCCTAACATACATCTTATTCTAGGATGGAACCTAAGGAGTCCTGAAGGTAACTCTTCAAGTCCAGAGGTAAATCCTTAATGAGTTTAGAGGAAGAGAAGGAGGAACTCAAAGAGAGATCTATTTTCCTTTCTTGTAGGTAAGTCATGGACATAAAATCACTTGGAACACTAATGGTAAAAACAGTTTTCTAATGACTTAGCTTTCTGAACCCACTAGATGTGCTCAACTTGATAGTCCAGGTTATAGGTAATTTCTGGACTAGGGATTAGGTACACTGTCTAGCTAAGAAAAATAAATGGTTAATAAAACACAGTGATCAGAGAATCAGCATGATGAGGGAATAATTATCTTCCAAAAATCTATGCAACCCAAAAACTTCACCAAAAAAAAATTATTGCTAGATATGATCTAACTAAAGTTGAATACTAAAGATAACATAGAAACACTATATAAGGCAAACCTCTATGAAATATAATTAGAGAATTCAAACATAAAATGTTCCCACCAAATGTCCCGATCTTCTAACCTACTTTGGATGCTGAGCATAGGTAATTAAAAACAACTTTGTAAAACTAGGTCTCAAGGTCTGTCAGTGGGGAATCCTTGACTCTCCCCTCCTTGTAGTAATGAACCCCTCAAAGAATAACACATATCAAAAATATTAATCACACATTAAATAAAATAATACACAAAACTTCTCAGATGGACAACAAAACATAGGATTATTAAATCAAGAGATTACTGCTAGGGAAAGAAAAAATCCTTGAAACTCAAACATGAAATTCCACAAACATTCAGAAGACTCTGAAATATAATAGATCCCAGTTCATGACATGTAGAAGTACAACATTGTCATGAGAAAAAGGAAGAAAGAATGGAATTATTTAAAAAGTATAGAATTCCAAACGAAGATATCCTTCAACATTCTAATTATCAATGGAAAAAAATAGTCTTTCAGTGAGGGAAAGAGGCATTTAGCCACTGCATACATATTTTTTAATGAGCAGAAGATTTGACCTGCAAACATTTCACAAAAGAGAGAAAAGAAAGGTAAAGAAATACAAATTTATTGAGAAAGGGCTAGCTAATAAGATCACTCATATTTATAAGGGAGTAAAAGAAAGAGCAAAAAAGAGATACCCAAGGAACAAAAAAATCTAAGATTTAAAGGATCAGGAGATGAGAATGAAGAAAATCTAAATTGATACTCCATAGACTAAATCTCATAGCTACTCTAAGCTAATCAATATGTTTTGTAAGAGAGATAATAATGGGAAATTGCATTAATGGGGAAAAGGGAGGTAAGATGCAGAGAAGGGTTGTAAAATAAACTCCTATGTAGTCCATAAGTAAACACTGAGATAATTTCTTTAGTATTTCAATAAGAATAGAATACAAATAAGTGCATAAAAGGGCTAGGACTGGGGAAAATATAGTGGAGAAGAAAGTCTTACTCCAGAAGGAGAAAGAAGAGTTTCACTAAAAAAAAAATCCTATGGGGATAAAAGGACAAAATTTTATCTACAGTAAGAAATAGGTGCTTCATAATGGATCTTGTCTCAAAAGAATTTGCACACTAGGGAATAACCTTTGAGAAAGAGTTGTATCTCCCAGGATTACATCCTACCTGAGAAATATGTGATTCTCTAAGGACAGCATCCACACAGTCAACAGAAGCAAAAGAGCCACAGAACAAGAGGTAAAATAACCTGGGCTTAGAAGTGGAGAACAATCATGGCATGGAGGATGGGTCCTCATATCTTGGCATATAGTTAAATTCCCTCTATACTAGACTGTTTCTATTTGACCTGGCCTCCTTGATCAATTAATATTGCTATACATCATGCACAGGGCAAAAATAGGAGGATGGGTAAAATCTACGAATGAAATTTAAAATGTGATATAATAAAGAATTGAAATTTTAACTTCAGAAGCTCTACTCTTTTGTGGGACACAGAAAATAAAGAAGGAGCAAGTAAGGGTAAAGCCCACAAATTAAAGGAAGGAAATTAGAATAGCTTAGAGAGAATAAATAACCAGAAGGACCAAAGTCAGGAAAATGATGCCACAAAATAAAGTTACTTAAAACTAAAAGAAGGGGTATTGGAAAGGACAGTTTTCAACTTCACCCTTAACTGAGTGAAGAAAGGATGAAGAGATGAAAAAACAAATAAGCATACAAATAACATAAACAGAAAGAAAGGAACATTTTAAGTCAATTCAAAGAAATTGGGAAAGGTAAGATAAATATGGAAGGATGCATAAAGATAGCCTGTGGAAATAGGTTAGCATCAAAATGTGTAATCAAAACTAATTAATTATGGGGGGAAAGTCCTGAATTAAAACAGGATGGCGAACACAAAAATAAATGACTGAAGAAAAGTATAAGCCTAAAAACTGTAACTGTAAAAATTACAATAAAATGAGAGTGGCCAAATGACTAAGAAAAATGTTTAATTTTTTCTTTATGATAAATAAATCTAAAAACCATAGACATCTTATAGAATGGAGGCAGAGAGATCATATAGACTGAAATAGTGAAAAATAAATTGCACAGATATACAAAAGTAAACAAAATTACCAATACTGAAATTATTCCTTAAAATAAGGAGTAAGGATTACAATTGAATGAGGCTCCTATTTGTCCTAAGACACATAGCTATTCAAGGTAGATTCTGTGGATGTGGGTAGAAGTAATATTAGAAATTATTCATAGAACTGTAAAGGGCACAGTACCCAAACTTTCTGCATAGAGAGAATCTGAGTATACACCTGAGCATCTGAGGCTTTGGGAGAATTTCTGGAACTGCATTTCTAGAGCTAGGGAATTCAAAGTGACAGAAAAACAAGCTGTATGGGAGTAACCAGTTCATCTTTCAGTTGTGGAGCTTAAGTTATTCAAATATGAGGATTCTAGAACTGTAATAAGGAAGCATTATGAGACCTCCTGCAATAGGAAATGGAACCAGAGCTGGAGTCAAGTAACCTGGATTTTAATTATATTGTTATTCACTGGCTGCATGACCTAGGATAAGTCTCAAACTCTGAAAGTCTGAGGTTACTTATCAATTATTTTATAGGGAGTAAAAAATGGAGTAAGCTTGAAGACAATTTTAATGTCTTTTCTAGCCAGAGTTTGTGATTCATAAAACATATACAACTTTGCAGAATAATCATATTATCGAGACACTGTAATCTCATAAGTACATGGGGTCCAATTGCCCATTTGAAGTTTTGTGTCTGGACTCTTTCAGTTCATTTCTAATTATAAGGTGTTTTCCTTAGACTTTATTTTAAAGTTTTAGGCTAAAAATATATTTCATTTCTTCAAATTCAATGAGAATTTATGTCATTAGTTTATTCTTACTTAGTGACCACATTCTGAATACATTCATTCATTCAGAAAATATTTACTAAGCTTTTACTATATACATGCAAAGCATTAAGCCAACAGATGCAAAGATAATTGTGCTATAGCATTTAGAGATAGCCCCCCCCAAAACCCCAAGATATTCACTAGTCAACCTCATAACCCAAGTCTTCAATTATCCACATTCCCTACTCATATTTCAGTTCATTCTGGTTATTAGGATCTTCCACAATAGATTTTTTTTAATCTTAGGTGAAAAGAGATATTTCATTTCCTCAAATTGAATCAGAATTTATGCCATTAATTTATTCTTTCCCAGTGACCAAGTGTTGAGTACATTCATGCATTCATTCAGAAAATATTTTCTGAGCTCCTAGTACTTGCAAGGCAGTAAGCCAACAGATACCAAGATGAATGCACTACAGCTCTTAGAGATAAGTTCCAAAAAAGCCCAAAGCATTCACTATTCAACTTCACATTAACCCAAGTCCTCAACTATCCATGTTTGCTGCACACACTCATTTCCCACTAAGAAACACAAAGATTCCATTGGTCTCAGAGGTTACAGAAGTATTAGCACCAAATGGTAGTCTTTCTCCCAACTAGTTCAAAAAGCAATCAATTCAAAAGAGTTGTAAGTAATAAATCAAGCAGAACATGTTTCTTGAGGACCAGGTGGTTTAATTTTGTCTTTTTGTCCCCAGCTCAGCACAATGTCCTAAATATAACGGTTTGGTTTTTGTCCTTTATTTTGAAGGGGGCCAATGACATCACAGAATGATGTCCTGACTAGGGCATGAACTGAATATAAGAGGTCCTTAAGAAAGACCACTGAAAAGATGTTTAGTTCCACCTATATGTAAAGACATATGCGAGATACAAAGAAATAAAAGAAGTAAAAATTGTTCTTACCATTAAAGACCTTACCACTACAACCCAGTCATCTCTCTTTCCCTCTGAACTGAGAGCACTTCTTGTCTTTGTCACTCGGTGCAATTTATCATGAAGCATCTTTTGTCCTGATATTTTTATCTATGGGGTGTAAGAGACCCAAATCAACTCAAATTCAATAATTTCTTAAATGCCTGCTCTGAGCAAGGCATTCTTATTTTTGTGTACCACCTAGTCAAAATGGGGAGAAGGACTGCGTACATCCATACTGTGAATTTATTCAAGAGCCTTTCAACAATTATAGTATTATTTTCCATAATATCTCCCATCTATACAAATGTACTTTGAATACAAATAATTATAAGTAGACATTGGAATTTTATTTTGAAATACACATTTCATTTCCATAATATGTCATTTGAGCTATTCTTAAATTCCTGTCCTTTTAACAAATGTTTGCTTTGATTGTTTTCTCTAATAAAATCCAGATATGATCCACAAAGATGAAAATATAATGACAAATATCTTTTCTACTAAAGTCCTTTAACAATGCAATGTGACCTCGAAGTATAAGTTGCCATTAGTTATGCCATTAGTTTTTTTTAAATAATTAAATTTCATGTATCATCTGTTTCAGGGCATGTATAAGTATAAGAATAAGTTCCCAAAGGATTCAAGTTCTGACAAGTCCTAATAAGCTAATCTTGGCAACTAAATAGCATGTGGGACTTGGAGTGAAGAAGAACTGAATTCAAAACCTGCCTTCATCACTTACTAGCTATGTGACTCCTGGCAAGTCACTTAACCTCATCCAGGCTCAATTTCTTCATTTATAAAATGGGAATGATGATATACCTACCTCACAGGATTATTTTGAGGATGAAATAAAATATTGTATTGCCAATCTTAAAGCACTAAATGCTAGTCATTAGTTTTATTATGCTAAGAAGACTTCAAGTATTGGTCCAGAGACCATTGGTCCAAGCAAGGACCAATCTAGATAAATGAAGAGTGTCTCATCACCAGAAAGCTGTATGTTTGAGGAATTTGTTTAGTTAACAGTAACTCATGTCTGCTACAGCATAAAGGTGCTGTGATCTATGGCTTTGGAACAAATGGAGAATCCTCCTCGTTTCTCAGCATTCTCTGTTCTTTATTTGTCTGTAATATTTAAAACCACTAATAACTCCTGTTACTCATAAGATATCCTCTTCCCTTGTGTTTCAGTTAAAATTATCTCATGAGACTGGTTTTGGAATAATAATACAAGTGTATTGATTATAACAGATTTATTGGTTGCGCTTCCTTCATAACAGATAAAGTGATACAGGTCACCATGGCTCTCTCAAGACCAGGGATAACCTGAGCTGGTCAAGCAACCTAATAAGCAGATTTTTAGGAGCTCATTATTTAGCCCCTCCCTTGCCATCCCAAGACATCTTTAGTTAGTGTTAGCCAATTAAAAGGTGGTCCATCAACCTATCCACCTTTTCTCATCCCCATAGGTAGACAGGTCACATATGCTAGGCAAGGACCCTTCTCCTCTTTGTCTATTAAACAAATTCTGTTAAAAAGGAAGGCATTCTTGGAGATTCCTAAGGACAAAGAAAATGGAAAGAGCAGCAGCCTAGATGGTATCTCTGGCCCAGATCCCATACATAAGAACAGTAATTCTCCCTACAATCTGTAAAAATAAAGTCTCATACTTGGTTTCCATGATACCACATTTAACTGATTTTTTATTTAAAATATATTATGTCTATATGTTTTGTTTTTATATAGCCTTCATTTCCTGAGAAGCAATCTGGCATAGTGTATAGAGGGCCATATTGGAGCCAGGAGGACATAAGTTCAAGTACTGTCTTGTATAAATATAGCCAATATGACCTTAGGTAAGTCGTCTAAACTTTTATCTCTCTGAGCATCTTTCTAGGACTATAAGTTAGAGTGAGTTCCTCTGCATTTGAAGCTCTCTATACAAATGAAGTTACAAATCCAAACACTATTCTCATCCCTTTATTTCCTAATTTATTAATCCCTCTTCTCTTACCCAGAGAGACATACTTAAAAAAGAATTAAAAATGAAAAAAATCAGTTCAACAAAACTGACATATTAATAAAGTCCAAAAACTATATATATATATGTGTGTATATATATTATTATTATTAATACAAACATAGTCTTTCACCCTACAAAAAATTCTCAATCCAATTGGAAGCAGTAACACAGATCATCACTTATCCTTTTTAAAAGCCAAAACACTGCTTAATAATAAAGTTTCATGAAGGAAGCATACATTCCACCTCAAAGCCATCTCTTGGGTATGTTTGCAATTTTCCTTTAAAAGAAATAATGGGCCATCACTGAAAGCAGGACCAATACCATCCTTGCCTATCTGCCCTAATGTTGACTCTTTTCCCTAGTCCTAGGACCAAGCTATCTATGGATTAGCCACTCTATCTCATCAGCCACCAGAATTTTCATACCACTGGAAACTCAGTAAGCAATAAATCTATTTATACCCAGAATTCCCTGTAAGGGAAACTATTAAAATAGCAAGAGCCCATTTTAAACACTTTATGTCTTTGTCAGAAGCAAAATTAAAGAAACAAAAGAGACAGGGAGGGAAAAACCAGCATTCAATGTAGAATTTAAAGTTTACACATGGGGGCAGGTGGTGCTCTCACGGCTGGACGGAGGCCAGGAAACTGTACTCTGCATGTGAGAAAGAAAAAAACAAAAAAACCAGAAGCAGACGCCATGAACAATCCCGAGAAAAAAGCCAGCTGCATGTTTTTCTTCTTCAAGCACACTGGAAGTCAATAAAATTAAAGGGGAAAAATGATGTGGTTAGGTTCTTGGTAGCTAGGAGCCTGAGACAAATGGAGAATTTCAAAGCAGGAAGAGATGCGGAGGCCAGTCCTTCCAGAAGACAGAGCCAGGAATCAATGGACTCATGTGATAAACTATTAAACTTGGAAGAATCTTGGTATTATAGGGCTTCTGGTTTTCAGTAGTGCTTTCTCTAAGCCTTCTGTGATGGTAACATACTTAGTCTCGGGAGATGGGGAGGAGATTGGGTTCTGTGTGAAGCATGTCAACTTTCATTCAACAAACATTTATTACATGTCTACTATTTCAAGTATAAAAAATTATGAGAATTCTAGGGAAGAATTCTATGGCATATGCACAAATAGAAAATCTATCACAAGGTGAGGGGTGGGTTATAGGGACAAAAAGGTAACAAAGTACTGTAGGGAAAGAAAAGCAAGATAGACTTATATCATCTCATTTGAAGGGTCACCAAGCTGACAGAGCAGAAAGATATTGTAGAAATAGTTAACTACATTTTAGCAAAGCATTTGACAAATTGTTTCATTCTATTATTGTAGAAAAGATGGCTAAATGTTATTTAGACAATAGTATAAATAGATATATTTGGTATCTTTTGCTGGCCTATCATCCTCTATCCTCTATCCATCGTATCCTCTAATTATATATTTTCCCCAAGGTTCTGATAGAAATCCTCTTTTCTCTTGGTAACATCCTTGAGTCCCGTGTGTTTAATTAGCATCTCTATGCATATGATTAACAGATATATATCTAGCCCAACTCTGTCCCCTGAGCTTCAGTCCCCCATTCCCATTATTAAACATCCTAACTGGATGTCTCAAAGATATCTCAAACTAAACATATCCAAAACTAAATGCCTCCTCCCCCTGAAAAAATCCCCCCTCTTCTAAACTTCCTTATTTCTGTTGCTCGCCACCACCTTTCCAGTGTCTGTGATTCATAACCTTGGTGTTCTCCTTAATATCTTTCTTTCATAGCCCCTCAGTTACTAAATCTTACTATTTTTGCCTGCACAGCATTTCTTGCTTTTAACCCCTTCTCTCTACTTATATAGCTGCACTTTAGCTCAAGCTATCTCTTCTCTCTTAGATTGCTGCAGTAGCCTAATTTATCTACCTGACTGGAATCCCAAAGAACAAATAAATGCCTCCATTTAATTATTAAAGATCCTCACCAGCCCAATCTTTCTTTTCATCTTCTTTGGATGTTAAACAGTCCTTCCTCCCAAGTAAATCTTGCTATTGAGCCAATATGACCTTTCCTCCCTTCCCATCTATGACACTATTTCATCTCTGGGTTGTTTGCATGGGTGATCCCTCACACTGGGAATTCATTCTTTCTTCACTTTTGCCTTGTAGGATCTCTCTTTTCCTTCCACACAAGAAGCTTAAGCATCATCTTCTATTCTTCTGATGCCTCACACCACCTCCTAGAGAATTCCTTATTCCTACCAAACTACCTGGAATTTAATACTTTCTTTAAACTATTCTCTTTATATTAATTCTCTATAATTATGCATGTACTTGTTTTCTTCCCCATTAAAATACAAGTTGCTTGTGAGTGGAGGTTGTTTCATTCATTGTATCTACATCCCTGGCATCTAGAACAAAGGAATAGAGGAGGCACCTGATAAATTCTCATTGATAGATTGGTGGGTTCAAAAATGATTGAATGCCTAAGACCCAAAGAAGAGAGTTGCTGCCGTTATTGTTGAGTCATTTCCATTGTGCCCAACTCTTCATGACCTCATTTGAGGTTTTCTTGGCAAAGATACTGGAGTGGTTTGCCATTTATTTCTCCAGATCATTTTACATATGAGGAATCTATGCAAATAAGGTTCAATGACTTGGTCATACCAGCAAGTATGTGTTTGAAGCCAAGTCTGAACTCAGACCTTCCTGACTGCAGACCCGGCACTTTATCCACTATGGCACCTAGCTACCCTAATGGATATATTCATTCACATAATGGTGAAATGTCTGCTTGGAAATTCTCTGTTGGAATGCCACAAGAGTCTGTGTTTAACTTTGTGCTACTTAACATTTTAATCAATGACTAGGATAAAGGTCCAGAGCACATGCTTATCGATTTTTCAAAAGACACAAACCTGGGAGGGACAGCTAATGTGGCAGATGTTGGAGTCAAGATTCCAAAAGCCCTTAGTAGGTTGCAACATTGGTCCAAATCTCATGTCTAAATTTAATTATGCCCACAGTAACCTAATATTGTTTGACAGATCCAACAACCCAACACTATGCAACAAAAAACTGCTAGAAAAACCGGAAAACAGTATGGCAGAAACTAACATACATATAATGGCCAAATACCAAGAAAAAAGTTAAAATGGGTACATGATTTAAAAGTTAGATAAATATGAATTCTTATATTGGGTTTTCTTTTTTAAAAATCTTCACAAGAAAAGGGCATCATGAGAACAGGGATTCAATGTATTTTTGTTTGGTCCCAGAAGGAAGAACTGGGAGCAAAGGGTAGAAATTCCACAGAGGTAAATGTGAGTAGGATATCATAGCAAATGAATACTATCTGAAAAGTGAATGCTCTGCCCTTTGAGGCTCTGAATTCTTCCTCCTTGGAAGTCTTTAAGCAAGGACTAAATGACCATTTATTGAACACAGAGATGCCACTAGCCATTTGAGCATCTGGCTTGAGCTTCCCCTGAATATGTCCTGAGACAATTTCTTTAAAGACACATTCAGTTATGGGGTCAGGGAGGTAGAAAGACTCAAAAACATAAGTATCCATGTGACGAGATTCTAAGGAACCGTGATTTTTCTGTTGATGGTGGGGGACACCGCATAAAGGAGAGAAGCATACTTGGGATGTAACTGCCACAAACAAAGAGTATCTACTATTCTATCTACTTGCTTACTGCTTTCACTAGCTTTCCATGCTTACTGGGGGCTCAGCACAGTTTCTGTGCTGCTGAAGGAGCCTAAGCACTGGCAACATCCTCTAAATTTCTATGCTCCGGGGCATACCTCCACTCATCGTATACAAGTTATGATTCTACACAACTTCACTGACAAGGTAATTCTTTGGGGGTCTGGGATTGGATTAGGTGGTGACCAAGGTTCCATCTGACTGAAATTCCTTCATCCTGGGAAATCTTTTCAGCTGAAAGTGATCAGACTTTATGGAGTGGGTAGCATCAGATCTGAGAATGATCTTCAGAGCTGGAGGTGAGGAGGGAGTACATTCTAGGAATGAAGGACAGGAAACACAGAACAGAGGTAGGAGGTAGAAGATAGATGGTCAAGATCAAGGAATTCTCAGCTCATATGAGCCAGAATAGATTGAAACCTTTAAAATAAAACAGAAAAAAAATATTTCTCCTCTTAGTATCTTGAAGTAGTTGATAGGGAAAATGAAACTCTTCCCCACCCCAACTATTACAATGCTACTACTAATGTATTTGGAGGTGTCTAAAAAGGTGGCCCATCATATAATTACTTCTTTATAGGCAATCTATCTTTTTATTTTTTAACCCTTACTTTCTGTCTTAGAATAGTTCCAAGGCAGAAAAAGAGTAAGGACTAAACAATTAGGGTGAAGTGACTTTCCCAGGATCATACAGCTAGGGAATAAATGTCTGAGGGCAAACTTGAACCCAGGACCTCCTATCTTTACATCTTGCCCTCTATCCATAGAGCCACCTGACTTCCCTGGCAACATATCCTTGAGAGGGATTGTATGGGATCCATGTTAATGCTTTGAGGCCCATGACTAGGATATAAAATGAGGGCACTTCTGTGAAATATGATTGGTGCAAAATCTCACTTGGAATCCTGAATTATAAACCTGCCAATGGACTCATTGATCCACATTTTACAGATAAGGGTATTGAACAAAATGAATCCTATAAATATGAGTCAGAGACTAAGTAGTTGATCACTGAGTTCAGTCAAGACCCTTCAATGGCCACATTCAAATCTATATCCAATTAATAGGCCTTGTGACTTGGACTATCTCCATAATTATAGCTCATCCTGCAAGTCCAGTCATATGCATTTCTACTACATAGAATCCATGTCGTTGCCAATGATAAATAAAAGCTTACTCCCAATTTATTTTAACCTGATATTTAGAAGCAATGGATAGAGAACCATGGAGTCAGAAAGACATGGTTTTATAAAACATCCTGTCAAAATGGCCCTAGGCAACTGTCAACTCAATTAACTAAAGCAACTAAGTATGTAAATTGCCAAAGAGGTGCCAGATTGGGTGGAAAGAGGGAGTTTCCTCATTAGGAGATTTCTTGGCTAATAAATGCCACCTCTTTCCCACTCTAAAAAATAAAGCTACTACATATGTTAAGGGCAAAGATAGCACTAAACCTGAACTCTGTTCCCTTTTCTCCCATTATAATTTTATACATATTGATGATTGAAAATGTTAATGCTCTAGAAGAACAGCAAATATTGAATGAAAATTAAACATGTTCTAAACACCCTTAAATGGATAACAAGTTATGGTACATGAGCCAAGTTTTCAGAAGTGCTTTCTAAAAGCACTACAAACATTTTCAAGTATTTATATTTTTGCACCTCTAAAAAGAAGTAAACCAGGAAGACATACACCTATTTTCTCAGCTTGTGCTTGGAAATGTGACCCATGAATGCAAAGCCAGTGTAGAAAAAGAGAAAATACTAGATTATTCCAATTTGCATATGTAAGTTGACAGTTTGGGTTAATGACATTTGCAAAGTATGACCCTGTCTTCCCCTAGGAATTTCCAAAGTGATAAAAGGCAAAATCAGGGGTTAGCTGCATGGAATAGTAGTAATTCGGTAGCTAGAGAGCGTGCCAGGCCTGGAGTCAGGAAAACACATATTCCTAAGTTCAAATCTGGCCTCAGACACTATGACCCTGAGTAAGTCACTTAACATTGTTTGCCTCAGTTCCTCATCTGTAAAATGACCCAGAGAAAAAAATGGCAAACCACTCCCATATCTTTCTTTGCCAAGAAAACTCCAACTAGAGTCTCAAAGAGTATGAGATGATTCAAATGAGTGAGTAGTAACAAAGTGGAGCAGTAGAGAGACCACTTGTTCTGCAGTCAAAAAGACCTGAATTCAAATCTAGCCTCAAAAAGTTACTAAGCTTTATGATACTGGACAAGTCTATTAAGTTCTGTATGCCTCAATTTTCTCCTCTATAAAATGGGGATAATTATAGCACCCACCAGTCACAGTTGTTGTGAGGATCAAGTAAAATAGAACAAGGGTAGGAGAGCAGCTAGATTGCTCAGTGGATTGAGAGTCAGACCTAGAGATGGGAGCTCCTGGGTTCAAATCCAATTTCAGACACTTCCTAGCTGTGTGACCCTGGGCAAGTCACTTAACCCCCATTGCCTAGCCCTTACCACTCTTCTGCCTTGGAGCCAATACACAGCGTTGATTCCAATTGATTCTAAAAAAGAAGATAAGGGTTTTAAAAAATGAAACAGTAATGAAAGTGTCTATCACCGAGTAAGCACTCTATGCTAGATATTACAATTAGAATCATTAAATTTCTACCTGGGAAAGAATGTAAATTTTTTTCTGTGATTCACATGCAGACACATAGAATCCAAAGGGCTTAATCTTCCTCAGACCAAACGCACTCAACTTTGTCAAAGCAACCTGAGGACCCTGCATTTAGAAACCACCCCCTCCGCTTGCAGATGCTGTTCTTGGTGGCCTGAGATTCATCCTAGATTAATATGGGATTTCCTATTTTAATAGCCAGCTACCATGTTGACTCTGTTTCCTCAGCCTGTATCCTTGCCAATATCATGCCTGGATGGGTATTTGCTCAGCTGCAAAGTATCCCCTGATCCTGCTTACAAAATAAGCGCCATTGAGCCCTCTTTTTTCTTCTAAATATATTTACAGATCCTCATATCACTCATCTCTAGCCAAGGCCACACCCTATCATTAGGACACATAGCCTCATCACTTGCCAGCTGGAGTCGACTAGAGACAGCAGTCTGGATGAAACTCGGGGGCCCTTGAACCAAAGGAGTGCATCGGTTTCCTATGTGCTTGGCCTCTGGAGCATGGCATGTAAAAGAGGCATTTATAAGCAATTGTGTCTGGTTGTTTTAGTAGGAGCTAGTAATGTACCAGCTGCGTAGTGCTGTGCAAAGAACACTGAAATTGGAGTCAGAAAAAACTCTGTTTAGGTCCTAACTGTGACGCTTGCTAGCTGTGTGTCATGTAAGTCATCTCATTAGTCCTCAGTTTCCTCATCTGTAAAATACAAAGGGGAGGACTCACAGACTTCTATGATCCCTTCTAATTCTAAATCTTGTGATCACACCCAATCGTAGAAATCGTCCTACCTTTGCTCAGCACATAGAACTAGTGTGGACAGGGTTTGCTGGATGGGATTTACAAGACTGTGGGGCTAGGGGAAGGAAGTCATGCATAAAATGTAAAACATTTTAGAATGAATTTAGAAGGCAGGCAGCCTTAGAAGGAAGCAGAGTTCCAAAGAACTACCTTTTGGGGATGGGTAGCATGTCACTAACATTCTGCACAATGGGAGTTGTTCATCTATATACTAATAGATGATACAGATTTATATTTTATTAGATTTGTTTTAATTATATTTAATAATTAATCAATAAATTAATAACTATAATTAAAAGACAATTGGAGTTGTTCATAGCTACCCCATGGACCTCAGAGACGAGGACACTAATTCCCAGGATAGCTAGTGAGCATAGACTTCTCTGGTCTGCAGAGGATGTGACTCCACAACACCTAAGAAATGAAGATTTTCCTCTTCTCCAAATCTTGGGCGGTACCATCATTTACTAGAAAAACGCACCACGCATGGAGTCAGAAAAGGCTTGATTCCCCCTATGACGTATGCGGGCAAATAGAAGAGAAGAGAAAGGATATGGAAGGAAGAGCAAAGGAAGGAGGCAAAATGATAATGAAAACTGGAGTTAGAGAGTAATAACTAACTTTCCACATTATTTTAAGGCTTAAAAAATACTTTGCATCCATGATCTCCCTTGATCCTTAATAATGCTGCAAGATAAGGGCTTTATGTCTTAACCTCTTTTTAGATATGAGGAAGCTGAAATTGAGACAGGTTTAGTGACTTGCCTGTGATCCTCTAAGCATCAAAGGCATGAATTAAGACTCGATCTTTCTGTCCCCAAAGCCATGGTTCTATTCACTGGACCACACTGTCCCCTCTCTCTGAGTTTCAGGTTCCTCATCTATGAAATGGAAGTAAAGAAACCTATAGTACTTACTGCATGGAAGGATTTTTGTGATAATCTCTGCAAAATGTTTTTGCAAGCCTTAAATTAGACTATAAACTCCTTTAAGGTAGGAACCTTATTTGTTTAAGTGTCTCTCCCAACAATACCCTTTTGGGGGCTTACTACCATGATTACGGGCCAGCTTGGTAGCTCAAAGGATGGAGTGCTGGGCTTGGGGTCAAGAAGAATCGAGTTCAAATTTGGCCTCAGATACTTACTGGCTGTGACAATGGACAAGTCACTTAGCCTTGTTTGCCTCAGTTTGCTCATCTGTAAAATGAGCTGGAGAAGGAAATAGCAAACCACTCCAGTTCTTTTGCCAAGAAAACCCCAAATAGGGTTTTTAAAAACAACTGAATAACAAAACCTAAACCCCATGGCTTCCAAACACTAAAAAATCCCCCATAGCCCCAGAATTAGGCGAGAGACTTGCCTGCTTATGGGTCTATTGGCAGATCTCAAAAGAAAAACTTTGCATGCCACTGCTTTTTCCCTCAAGGGTGCAGGTTGTTTAGAGAAGGCACAAATAATCGAGTTAGAATCCAAGAATCATTTTAATATCTCTAGTCTAAAATGTTAACAAGCTCTACAATCCTTAATGGGTCACCCTGGCAGCCTGATTACTCCAAGTCTGGTGTCACTGACATACATGCTGTGGCTAACAAGGCCCAAGATCCCACTAGAAAATGACTAGAGAAAATAGCCTAAAAAAAAATCAAAGACCCAATAGCAAGAGCCCCAGAAGAGGAAAAAAGATATTTCCACCTCAGGAGAATCTTACAATTGCCAAAGGAAAGGGGAAAAAATAAGGCCTGAACTGGGTTTAATGTAATTCCAGAACAAAATAATGAGAGCTACATAGCCCACCAAAAACCTATTTGAAATAGTAAAGTGAGAAAGGTAAGAGAGAAAAGCATTTGCCTGTTTTTTTTTCTCCCCATTTCGGTTTTCAGAAGGTTTTTTTTTTTTCTCCCGGAGTTTCTAAGTGTGATTACGTTATTTTATTACTGAATTACAACTGAATTACTTTAACCTTAGTTCAGGTCATTTTTCAGCTCCCTATTTGGCATTTAAATTAGGTAGGTAGTTAATTTCATTAGTTTAGGAAAGTGATTTAGGGATGCACTCAGCCCATCTTTCATTATGGAAGTTAATTTGATGCCTGAGAATGGTGCCAGATTGACAGCCCAGGGAAAGAAGGCCTTTATTGGTTCCTGCTGTGAGGAGTCTAAGTTGCAGCAGCCCTTCCTCTGTCTTGTCTTCTTCCCCTTGAGGAGACAGAGGAAGGGCTGCTCTCTTCTCCCAGAAGGCTGTGTGCTAAGGGAGACTCTTTAGAAAATAGAAAACAAGTGTAGCAGTTACCGCCTCCATCCTGCTTTTGGTCCTATCTAGTTTTCAAGTCCAGCTACAAGTGGAAAAACCACTTTTCCTTAAGATAAGAGATGATCACTAGAGCTCATATCTAGTTCAAAGAACATTAAGCACCCAGTCATGGCTTCCAGGCTACTGCCTAATGTATGTGACTGAAATCATAAGGTCACAAAGTCTGGAAGGAACTTTAGAGATCCAGTCCAGGGATTAATTTCTTATTATTTCTACATGGACTCCACTGGCAATCTTGTGAAGCCTATGAACCCCACCTTTTGTTTTGTTTCATTTTTTAATTTGAAAAATAAATACCTAGGCTTACAGAAGAAACCAGAAGAATTGGTAAAGAATCTGGACTCCAAGTTAAGAATCCTTTATTTCTTTTCTTCCCTTCTCTATCTCGGTGTGTCTCTCTCTGTCTCTGCCTGTCTCTGTCTCTGTCTCTCTCTCTCTCTCTGTCTTTGTCTCTTCTCTCTCTCTCCCTCCCTCCTTTCCTCCCTCCTCCCTACCTCATGGGAGCTGAAAGTGGAGTGGCTATCAGGAGCCCAACCCCATTTCTAGCTGCTAAGTAAGCTATGATCTGCCCCATTTCCAGCCTGGACCAAAGGTAATCTGGTGGTCTTGCGCCAGGCACTCAACCCCATGGCAACTCAAAATGCCCAGTTCTCAGCATCTTCAGAAGCAAGGCTTATCGATATGGTCCTGTGCCAATCCAGAGAAGTACAGTGACTTTCTCAGAATTACACAGGTAGAAAGTAGCAGGGTCATGATTCCAGACACATCTAACTCCCAATTCAATGATCTTTCCATCAATGTCCTTCACAGTCCATTAAACCTTCTAAATACTGGCTACCATCTCCCTTACCTCACCTCCATGTTTATATTTTTGGAGATGTAGTGAGATCCCCATCCTGCAGAAGCTAGACGACCTCATGAGGAATAACTGCAATAAATGATAGCTAGGTGGTGCACTCCCCTGGTATCTTCTTAAAGGCAAGGCCTCTGATATTGTGGGTGGTCCCCCTGCAATGAACTTATTAAGAGGAAATAGAGGAAAATTGAAATGGATAGACCAATAGGAAAGGCTTAAGATCCACATTATTGGAAAGAACATCTATTTCAGTGAGATCATACATCTATTAAAGTACTTGAGTTGTAGAAGAGTCAGCTACTCAAGGATGAGTTGGATTCTTTTTGTTGTTCTCTGTTTTTTAGTCATGTCCAACCAAAGGAAAAAGTAGGTATTCCCAAAAAGATCATTTGTTGTGATTTAGTCATTTTTCTGTTGTGTCTAACTCTTTGTGACCCCTTTTGGGGTTTTCTTGACAGAGGTACTTGAGTGGTTTGCCATTTCTTTCTCCAGCTCATTTTACAGATAAAGAAACTGAGGCAGAATTAGGTGACTTGTCCAGAGGTAATATTGTTCAACCTAGGTCTTTGGCTCCAAATATAGCATAACATTTTAGATATTACAACATTCATGGGAATAAAGAGTTAGAGTCAAAAGGGACCTCACATGCCACTGGTTCCAACCTCTTCATGATATAAATGGGGAAATGGAGTCTGAGAAAAGTCAAGTGACTTACCCAAGGTCATCTAACATCTATCTGAGGCAGAATTTGAATGAGAACAGAATTTTCCTGATACCAAGTCCAGAATATTATCCACTATGCCACCTCCCAATCTGTTTTCCTTATACTGGTCTCATTTCACAAATAGTATGTCATATTTATATAGCCCTTTTTATGGTTTACAAAGTGCTTTACATAATTATCTTATTTTATGCTCACAAATTATAATTCCCAGAAGAGCAAATTCCATATTTAAATAGTGTAGAAAAAAGTGACTCATTACAGAATAGACAGTATATAAGAAGTGGGGCATCCAACGGGAAGAAGGGGCCAAATACAGCTCTAGCTGGGACTTCGGGGGGGCCGGGGGGCGCTTATTGCTAAGGCAGTTGTATGAGCCATGAAGGTTCCAACACAGATGAGGCCGAGTGGGATTTGAACAAATTACCTCTATCCAAACTTAAGGACCTTTTAGTAAACTCCTGGTGAAGCAAATCCCTGGACATCAGTAAATGGGACAAAGAGGCTAGAATCCACCGCTGCTACATTGAAGCATCATATTGCTTTAGATTTCTTCTTCCTTTCTCTCTCTCCTCATCTAGCACCCTCCTCACCGGGTTGCACATTTATTTTAAGAGGGATTTTACTGACATCTGGTGGCAATATGAGTAAACTCACTTAAGGAGAGGAAATCTATATTTGATTACTCCATATTAAAAAGTCATATTTAGACTAAGTGGGGAGTTAGTCAAAGGATAGGAATGAAAGCTGCTGAAGCACCTGTCTTGGACAATTCCGATAGACTGTTGGGATTATATTTGGGCTGGTGATTCCTCCTTCTGTCATAGCTTTGGATCTTTCCTTTCCTTTCCAGCAAAAGCTTTCTTTGCTGGGCCACCTGGTCAGTTTGCTCTGGCCAAGCATGACATCTTTCTCAAGCGTTGGACATGAGCACATATGTTTTCCTCCAGTAATCCAAAGGATCTGGTTTTTTATAGCATATAAGAAAAATTTCTTCAATAGTTCAATATTTCCTTGGTGGAAAAAGAAAACATTGGCTTCTGAACCCTGCTGCAAAATAGCAGAAGATTAAATATGATGGCCGGTTGTTTTATTTTTTAACTGAAAAAAAGATTGGCTCAGAGTAATATGTTTTAGCCTATAGGTCTTCATGAGTTGTCCATGAACAGCAATAACAATGAGAGTCCTATTCATGAAACTTAAATGTAAGTAAATGAGGCAATATAGTCCAGAGGATAGGGCTCTATATTTGGTATCATATGGCCTGAGTCTGAACCCTAGATTTACTATATCCTACCTATATGAGATTATATGAGGCACATCTCAGTATTATTATCTGCAAAATAAAGAGATCAGATGAGGTAGGCTAAACATTCCCTTCTTTCTCTATGTTCCTATCTGCCACATACCACATTGATTGACTAGGGATCAAAAAAGACTTAAAAATTGAGATTGCATTATTCCCGGAAGGTATCCTCCCATCTGGATCTCTAGTTGACCCAAAGCATTTTATTTCCTTCACAAATTATTAACCTCTCTAAACTTTTTTTTTTTGGCTAAAGAAGTCACTTATTTCAGAACAATAATAAGAACTAATATTTATGTGGATTTTAAGATTTACAAAGCACCTTACAAAATATCATTATCACACTAGAAGGAGCCAAAGCTGTCTCTCTGGACTCTTCCATTTTTCATATATGCTTCCAATCACTCCCTGACTTTGCATAATACTCTGATACTAATTTTTACAAGACTACAGATCACCCAGATTGCTCTTTTGAAATTTACATCATGCTAAATTCAATGAATAAGTATAGATTTTTTTAAAAAACTGAAACAAAAATTCATTGATTGGTGAAACATTTTTTGAAAAGTAGTAACTTTGAGTGATGATATTAATTGTTATATTCAGCAATTAAAACTTCCCCCAAGTCAGGAGTTTTTAACTTGGATTTGATTAACAGTTTATTTATTTTAATATTTTAATAACCATATTTCAACACAATTGGTTTTCTATATAATATTCTATATCAGTGATAGCGAACCTATGGCACAGGTACAAAAAATACCACACAGTGCTCTCTGTGGGCATTCATGATGCCTTCCTGCCTACCCCCCCCCCCGAGTTCTTTACTCAGATGGAGCTGCTTCCCTGCTCCTCTCGATATCCCTGAGGACATTTTTCACATCACTAGCCCCTCTGCCCAGCAGCCCAATGGGAATACTTCCTCTCTCCCCTTCTGAGGTAAGGTGAGAGGGCTCACAGGTAGCAGAGCCGGAGGGGAGCAGAGCACTGGGACCATTCCCCTTCCCTTCTCTACACTCACTAAGGACATTCCTTACTTTGCCCACCCCACCACCCCGCAGCCCAATAGGAGCACTTTCTCCCTGCCCTGCCTGGGGTAAGGGAGGTGGGGTGGGATTCACCTGACACTTGGGCTCTGGGCAGGGAGGCACAGAACATAGTCTCTAAAAGGTTCACCATCACTGCTATATGTGTGTGTGTGTGTGTGTGTGCGCGTGCGCGCACACACACGTATATTTATATACTCATGCACACACATATATATGTATATTTTATTATCCATTTAAAAATAATCCTGTCTTCCCTTTTAGACCACAAACTCTTTAAGAGCAGAAACTGATTTTTTGTCTTTTGTATTCTCTATGTTTAGCACACTACCTGGTACATAGTAGGCACTTAATAAATGTTTATTGATTTGGATTGGATTACAAAGTCATCCATATGCATCACCAGATTGACAAAGGAGTCCATACACACACACACACACACACAAATAAAGTTAAGAACCTTTGCCTTAATTGAAAACCTGTTCCCCAGAGCATGATTAGGTTTAAGCCATCCACTATCCAACTTCTCACATAGTCACTTACCTACTCACTTTTTAGACTGACTGTGTTATTCCAACCTGCTCTCACACTCAAAGGTCTCACTTCCAAAAGAAAAAGAACCACCATGTGGTTATACTCAAATTCTTTCAGGGTCTCAAGGGTAACCTTGATGTGAGAGAAATACTTCCCCTTTTCACCACTCTAGGTCTTGAGCCCCCGCCACTGTACTTCAATTTTCACAACTAGCCACTCACAATAATTACAACTTTAGCTTTTAAACTTTGCCATTGACTTAAAGGTGAGGAAAAAGTAATAAAAAAATCAGATACTCATCTACTAAAGCAAAGGTATAAATAATAAAGTAAATTATAGCACACATAAACCTCAATCACACTCTCCCAACAAAGCACTCAGTGTCTGTAGGGGGAACTTAAAGAAACCCAAGGAGGCAGCATACAAGGGTGGAAAATTCCAGTGTGCAGAGTAACTCAAAATTCTGGAACTATAAATTGCAGCTTCATCCTTCTGTCTCTGTCCATGAAGTCCTTGACCTGTTGATCAGTGCCTATAAAGTGCCTATGTGACTGTAGCTTCTGTGTTGATTAGCTGTTGCCACTGTTCAGCTGAGTTAAACCATAATGTGTGCTTGACCCACTCCTTACACAACCTCTTCCCCTACTCCCTGTACTTTGTAATCCAATAATATTGGACTCTTCTCTGTTCCTCCCACAAGATGCTTTATCACCTCACACCAGGCATTTTGTCACCCAAGCATGGAATGCTCTCTCCTCTTCTCTGTCTCCCAAATTTCCTGTCTTCCTTCAAGACTCATCTAAAATCTCATCTTCTACAGGACACCTTTCACTATCCCCTTAATTCTAGTGCCTGCCCTTTGTTGACTATTTCTAGCTTTTCGTATATATTTATTTCTTTTTTTTAACCCTTAACCTTCCATCTTAGAATCAATATTGTATATCAGTTCCAAGGCTAAAGAGTAGTTAGGAATAGGGGTTAAATGACTTTCCCAAGGTCACACAGCTAGGGTGATTTGAACCCAGAACCTCCTGTCTTAATGTCTGGTTCTCAATCCACTGACCCACCTAACTCCTTTCCTGTATATTTCTTGCTTGTACATAGTTGTTTGTTTATATGTTGTCTCTCCCATTAGACCATGAGCTCTTTGAGAGCAGGGACTCGTTTTGGTCTCTTTTTACATCCCCAGTGCTCAACACAGTTAATGGCATGCAGTAAACACTTAATAAATATTGATTGCCTGACTGACTCTGAGCGCAGTATATCCACCAAACTAAAAAGTCTGTTACGTGACTTCTCTGATTCTCTGCTTCCCATCTGTTCATTTACACAGCTAGATGTACTTAATAGCAACTGCAGTATTCCCCATTTCCAGCTCCAAACTTAACTGATGCAGCTTTGGAACGCGCCCTCTCCTTCCTCCATCCCACACACCCCCTTCTCATTTCTGGGTTTAGACTCTGGATCATCTCCATGAATAACAACCTCCTTAACTTAGGATTAGTAACCAAATTCTCACATTGGGTCCATAATCAGTTAAAGTACATTTTTCCGACAATCATCTGAGAGTTCTGGTGTCTCGATCGCCCCAGTTTACTACAGTTTGTCATATTTAAAACTCTGCCGCAGCATGTGTTTCAGAACTCTGAGTCAGTCACCGCTTTAGTAACTTTTTTTCTTATAATTGAGCAGGCCTAACTCAGCAATAGAACTTAAAAGGACATTCCATTCCACAGAATAAAAATAAAGTGAAACTAGGCTAACCAGCAAACCTATGTATCTGCTAAGCCTGACACAGTGCAGGATACACACAGATAAACATCAAGAAGTCCCTGCCCTCCCGGAGTTTGCGTTTTATTGTGGGAAACAATGTGTACAAAATAAGTAGATACAAAGTCAATCCAAGGTGATTTGGGTAGGAGAAGGATTCAGGAGCTGTGAGGAGTCAAGCATGGCTTTAAATGCAATATTGCACTGGAAGTTGAGCTTTGAAGGAAGCTACAGATTCTGAGCGTCAGAAGTGAGACAGGTACACAGTCCAGGAATTAGGGACAATCTGGTACAGAGAGAAGAAAACCAACAATAATTTTAAAATTGGAGATTGTAGGGCACCGAGGTGGCTCAGTGGATAGAAAGCCAGAAATGAAGACAGAAGGTCTTGACCTCAAATAGCTCCTAGTTGTATGACCCTGGACAAATCGTTTAACCCTCACTGCTCTTCTGCCTTGAAAATGGTATTTATATCAATTCTAAGACAGAAGGCAAGGAATTTTTTTTTAATTGGGGGTTAGATTCTGGATGACAATTTGGAATTATGCCCAAAGGGCTTTAAGCCATATTGCTGCTGAGTTTGTATCCAAAAGAGATAATAAAGAAAAAGAAGTGTACAAGAGTATAACCACAATCTTTGTGGTGGTAAAAAAAAAATTGGAAAATGAGGGGATGCCCTTCAATTGGCGAATAGCTGGTTAAATTGTGGTATGTGTTGGTGATGGAAAACTATTGTGCTCAAAGAAATGATGAATTGGAGGAATTCCATGTGAACTGGAACAACCTCCAGGAATTGATGGAGAGTGAGAGGAGCAGAACCAGGAGAACATTGTACACAGAGACTGATATACTGTGGCACAATCAAATATAATGGACTTCTCTACTAATAGCAATGCAATGATCCAGGACAATTCTGAGGGACTTATGAGAAAGAATGCTATTCACATCCAGAGAAAGAACTGTGGGAGTAGAAACATAGAAGAAAAAAAATTTCCTTAATCACATGGTTTGATGGGGATATGATTGGGGATGTAGCCTCTAAATGATCACTTTGTTACAAATATTAATAATAGGTCTTGATCAATTATACATGTAAAACCCAGTTGAATTGCTCTTTGGCTACAGGAAAGGGGAGGGAGTAGGGAATGGAAAGAATATAAATCATGTAACCATGAAAAAATATTCTCAATAAATTAATCAAATAATTTTATTTATTTAATTAAATAAATAAATAAATGAAATGGAAAAAATTGGGGGTTGAATTAGATGTTCTTAAAAATTCTTTCTAGATATAAAATTTTGATCTAATAATTGCTTTTCAAGAATATGAATCATTCTACAGTTAATAAATGACCAAAGGATATGAAAAATCAGTTCTCAGATGAAGAAATTAAAACTATGTGTAGTCATATAAAAATGTTCCAAATTACCACTGATTAGAGAAATGCAAATTAAAACAACTCTGATGTACCACCTCAAACATATCATCAGATTGGTTAATATGACCAAAAAAAAAAGGAAAATGATGAATGTTGGAAGGGATGTAGGAAAAAGGGGATACTAATACACTCATGGTGGAGCTGTGAACTGATCCAATCACTCTAGAGAACAATTTGAAACCATGACCAATGGGTCATAAAACTGGGCATACCTTTCAATCCAGCAATAACACTACTGGGGCTGTATCTCAAAGAAAGCACAGAAAGAGGGAAAGGACCTACTTGTACAAAAATATTTATTGCATTTCTTTTTGTAGGAGCAAAGAATTACAAAATAAGAGGATGTCCATCAATCAAAGAATGTTTGAATGAGTTATGGTGTTGTCATGCCATAAGAAATGATGAAAAGGATAATTTCAGAAAAACCTAGGAAGACCTATATGAACTGATGCAGACTGAACTGTACTTGGTAACATTAATAGTGTGTGATGATCAAATGTGAATGACCCAAGTACTATCAGCAATGCAAGGATCTAGAACAACTCAAAGAGACTCATGATGAAAAAGACTGTCCGCCACCATGAGAGGACCTGATGAAGTCTAATTGCAGATTAAAGCATTCTACTTTTTTACTTTAATTTCTTTGTGAGTATTTTCTTTCATGTTTTCTATGTGTCTTCCTTTTCACATGATGAATATGAAAATATCTATTGCACAATAACACATGCATAACCTATGTCACATTGTTTGTTGCTTCAGGGAGTAAGGAAGAGAGGGAAGGAGGAAGGGGAAAAATTTTGAATTGAAAAAATGTCAAAAATGTATGTTAAAAATTGTTTCTGTATCAATTGGTCAAAATATATAATAAAGTTTTTAAAGAAAAAATTTCAGGTCATTTTGTGTACTTACCTTTTTCCATGGAAAGTCATTCTAAAGAAAGTCTGAGACCCATAGACTAGATGACTTACCCAAGGTCACATGTATAATAAGTGACAAAGCCATTTAGAAGCTAATAAAGAAAAACAGAATGGCAGGTTGATTTTAAGATTCCATTAAACTATGTATCAATTGAAGAATGGCTGACCAAGTTGTGGTATATGATTGCAATGGAATACTATTGTGCCAAAAGAAATGACAAACAAGATGATCATCAAAAAAATCTGGAAAGAGTTATATGAAGTGCTCCAATGGGAAGTGAGCAGAAACAGGGAAATGATGTACACAGTAAAAGCAACAACGTACAATCATCAGCTGTAAATGACTTAACTATCATCAGCAAGGTAAGGATCTAGGACAACTCCAAGGGACTCATGATGAAAAAGGCTATCCACAGTCATAAAAGGAACAGAGTCTGACTGCAGATTGGAACATATCATTCTTCACTGTATTTCCTCCATTAATTTTTCTCTAGGATAAACAATATATGCCTTGTTTCACAACATGAATAGGAAAATATGCATTATATGATAATATCGGTGCAACCTCTATCATATAATTTGTCTTCTTTGGGAGGGGGAGGATAGGAGAGAGAGGGAGAACATGTGTTGCAAAATGTCAGAAGACATTTAAAAAATGCCTGAAGTAAAAAGATTCCATTAACTATCAAACTTCATTTCATGCTCAAAGGGTATGAGTATGGATGGGCTGAGAGATGGGCTATGTAGCTCATCTGAGAAATATTCTACATAAATTGGGATAACCTCATTCCAAAAAATTGGTTCTCAAATGTTTGGGGATTTGTTTGTTTTTAATTTGGCAGTTCCTGGGAA
Source organism: Monodelphis domestica (assembly GCF_027887165.1). NCBI lineage: Eukaryota > Metazoa > Chordata > Mammalia > Didelphimorphia > Didelphidae > Monodelphis > Monodelphis domestica. The sequence goes on along the minus strand of NC_077234.1, from coordinate 182,619,265 downwards.
GCTAGCTAAGGTGCGGAGGGCTTGCAGTCTTCCTAA